>NC_091303.1:36807854-36820354 GCF_038502225.1 Cherax quadricarinatus | reverse complement strand
ATATATATATATATATATATATATATATATATATATATATATATATATATATCGTGCCGAATAGACAGAACTTGCGATCTTGGCTTAAATAGCAACGCTCATCTTGCCATATAGGACAAGCGAAAATTTGTGTATGCAATAATTTCGCCAAAATCAATCTGAACCTAACCAAAAAAATATATTTCACTGTGTTTGTTTGGTATTAAATTACTGTAAACAAATCTAAAATATATTTACTTGGGTTAAGCTAAATTAAATTGCGCTTGTTATAATAAGGTTAGGTAAGTTTTCTAAGTTCCTTTTGGTGCAAAATTATAAATTTTACATCAACATTAATGAAAAAAATATATCTTTAAACGTATAAGATAAAATTTTAGAAAGGACTTAATTTTAAATGAGTTCTTGCTAATTGACCAGTTTTACATATTCGGCACGACACACACACACACACAATATATATATATATATATATATATATATATATATATATATATATATATATATATATATATATATATATATACACACACACACGTATACACATAGACAAACCTAACACATTAGCTCATAAATCCCCCCACCACACACACATTTTTAAGATAAGCTGAAGCAGCTAAAACATCCCAACAGGACAAAAACAAAATGGGATCTCAAAAGGGAGGACGTAAAGGCAAGTTAACCGATGATGGCTGGTCGGAAAAGGAAGAATGGGTAGAACAGCTCAAGAAGAAAGTGGAACAATAATGGGAGAAAAGGTTAAACGAGCTTTGCAATAACACGCTAGAGCAAATATCTGCAGAGAGCAAGAAGTGGTAATCATGAGCTGTAGTAGCTGAGGCAAAGATACAGAGACTGGAGGAAGAAATGGATGTGCTGAAGAAGGATCTAAAGATGAGGTCTGAAAGGAGCAGGATGACTGAAATGGGAACATCAGCAGGCAGCTGTTTTCTCATCAGGGGATGAAGCTAAGCAGTCTTTTGCAGCAGTAATATCAGGCCATCATGGTGTCTGGGAGATGATTAGGAAAACAGCAAAGGAGATGCTTAAATCAGATCCAGAGATACAGAGGGAAAAGAAATGGGAAGAGGAGAGGGAGAGGTCAATAATTATTCATGAGCTTCAGGAGGCTGAAGGGCAGACTTATGATGAAAGAAAGCATTGGGAGAAAACAGAGATTAAGAACATCATTGCAATAACAGGAGAGAGGGGCATGTCTCAGGTAGAAAAATTTCACAGACTTGGGGAGTATTTGAGGGAAATAAATCGACCAATCAAATTGACATTCAAGACAGATGTGGTACGGAACAGGATACTACAACATAAACCACTGTTAAATAAGCACTAATTCCACAATCACAGCAGCCTCCCATAATATTCTGCCCTGCCTCCCACCCTCCCAGCCTGCACCTTCCTCTTCCATCTCCCAAAATACAGTAATGGAAAGGAAGCTAAAGGTATGGTACACCAAAGCAGATGGAATAACAAATAAGAGTGAAGAGTGGCAAGAATGCATCATTGATGCATCACCTGACATCATAGCACTAACAGACACAAAACTTACATGGATGAGAACAGATGCAATTTTTCCACCTGGATATCAGATTATGAGGAAAGACAGAGAGAACAGAGGAGGGGGAGGAGTAGCATTGCTCATAAAAACCAGTGGAGTTTTGAGGAGATGGGAGGAATGGAAAGAAGGTAAACAGATGATTTCATTGCAGGAACACTTCAGACTGGGGGTCCAAAGGTGATGATAGCACTGATTTATAATCCACCACTTAACAGCAGGAGGACAAGAGAAGAGTATGATGTGCGCAATAGGGCAATGGTGGATACACTAGCTGAAGTGGCCAGGAGGGCTCATAAGGGTAGGACAAAATTGCTTATAAAGGGGGATTTCAATCACAGAATGACTGGGAAAACCTAGAGCCACATGGGGGACCAGAAACATGGAGGGCTAAGATGTTGGAGACTGTATTGGAGAACTTCATGCACCAACATGTTAGGAATGCAACCAGAGTGTAGAGGAGAGGATGTTGCAGCAAGGCTGGATCTCATATTCACCTTGAACAGTTCAGACATAGGGGATATCACCCACGAAAGACCCCTTGGCGCTAGTGATCATGATGTCCTGAGTTTTGAATATCTTGTAGAGTTAAGAGTGGAGAATGCAGCAGCACGAGAACAAAGAGATAAACCGAAATTCAAAAAAGGGGACTACATAGGAATGAGAAGTTTCCAGCATGAAGTGCAGTGGGAAAGAGAACTAGATGGAAAGACAGTAAATGAAATAATGGAAATAGTGACCACTAAGTGCAGAAAAAATGGTAAGACCAGAGTGAGACCATGGTTTAATTGGAGGTGTAAAGAGGCCAAAGCCAAGTGTGCTAGAGCATGGAAAAGATATAGAAGGCAAAGGGCTCAAGAAAACAAGGAGCTGAGCAGAAGAACCAGAAACGAATATGCAGGGATAATGAGAGAGGCCCAGAGGCAATACGAGAACGACATAGCATCAAAAGTCAAATCTGAACCAAAGTTGTTATACAGTCACATTAAGAGAAAAACAACAGTCAAGGACCAGGTAATCAGGCCGAGGAAAGAAGGAGGGGAGCTCACGACGAGTGACCAGGAAGTATGTGATGAACTAAACAAAAGATTTAGAGAAGTATTCACAATAGAGTCGGGAATGCTTCCAGCAAACTGTGGAGGTAGGGTGCACCAGCAGGTGCTGGACACAATACACATAACTAAGGTAGAGGTGAAGAAACTGCTAAAGGAACTCGATACCTCAAAGGCAGTGGGCTCTGATAACATATCTCCATGGATACTGAGAGAGCAGAGGAACTGTGCGTGCCGCTAGCAGCAATCTTCAGTAAATCTATCGAAACAGGGCAGTTGCTTGAGGCGTGGAAGACAGCACATATAGTTCCAATTTATAAGAAAGGGGACAGACAGGCAGCATTAAACTACAGACCAGTGTCACTGACTTGTATAGTATGTAAAGTCATGGAAAAGATTATCAGGAGAAGAGTGGCGGAACATATTGAAAAGATTGGGCTCATACATGACAGCATGGCTTCAGAGATGGGAAATCCCGTGTCACAAATCTACTTGAGTTCCACGATAAGGTAACAGAAGTAAGACAGAAGAGAGAGGGATGAGTAGATTGTATCTTTTTAGACTGCAAGAAGGCTTTTGACACAGTACCACACAAGAGACTGGTGCAAAAATTAGAGGAGCAGGCAGGAATAACGGGGAAAGTACTCCAATGGATCAGGGAATACCTGACAGGAAGGAAACAACGAGCGTTGGTACGTGCTGAAGTGTCGGAGTGGCGCATGTGTCGAGTGGGGTTCCACAAGGTTCAGTCCTAGGCCCAGTGCTGTTTCTTGTATACGTGAATGACATGGTGGAAGGAATAGATTCAGAAGTGTCACTGTTCGTTGATGATGTGAAACTGATGAGGAGAATACAAGTGGGCGAGGATCAGTTAAGATTACAAGGGGATCTGGACAAACTACAAGTATGGTCCGACAAATGGATCCTGGAGTTTAACCCCAGTAAGTGAAAGGTCATGAAGACTGGGGAAGGACACAGAAGACCGCAGACGGAGTACAGGTTAGGAGACCGGCAGCTGCAAACGTCAATTAAAGAAAAGGATCTTGGGGTAAGCATTACAACAAACATGTCCCCTGAGGCACACATCAATCAAATAACTGCTGCAGCATATGGGAGATTGGCAAACCTGAGATTGGCATTTAGACATCTGAGTAAGGAGTCATTCACGACACTGTACACCGTGTACGTAAGGCGTATACTGGAATATGCAGCACCAGCATAGAACCCTCACTTAGTCAAACACGTCACAAAATTGGAGAAAGTGCAAAAATTTACAACACCATTAGTCCCGGAACTGAGGGGTATGTCTTACGAGAAGAGGTTAAGGGAACTCAACCTGATGACACTAGAGGATAGGAGGGATAGAGGGGACATGATAACGTATAAAATACTAAGAGGCATTGACAAGGTGGACAAGGATCGAATATTTCAGAGATGGGATACAGAAACAAGGGGACACAATTGGAAGCTGAAAACCCAGATGAGTCATAGGGATGTTAGGAAGTATTTCTTTAGTCTTTGAGTTGTCAGGAATTGGAATAGTCTGGAGAGTGAAGTAGTGGAAGCAAGTTCCATAAATAGCTTTAAGAAGAGGTATGACAAAGATCATGAAGCAGGGAGAGTGAATTAGTATCGACCAGTGAAGAGGCGGGGTCAGGAGCTATGAATCGACCCCTGCAACCACATATAGGTGAGTACACACACACACTAGGCGAGTACTAGTTGAGTACACACGCGTGCGCGCGGGCACACACACAGCAGGCTGGATAAGGTTCTGGAAAAGGTTGAACAGGAAGAGAATAGAGAAACCTTGAAAGAAATAGATACATAAGAGGCAATAAACTTAAGGTCAGCTGAGGTCAGTGGTCACCTGCGGTCGTACCTGTCCTAAGCTCTGTGAGTTAGCGTGCGGTGTTACCAAGCACCATGGCTTGTTGTAGTGTTTTAGAATCTCAGGTTGAAGTGTTGAAGAAGGAGGTTCTACTTCTTCAGGAGGAAAATAGGAGGTTTAATTAAGGTTTACTATACAAATAGTAGGTGTCTAAGAAATAAGATAGATGAGCTAAGATTACTTGCAAGTGTAGGTAATATAGATATTATTGGTATAACAGAGACCTGGTTCAACCTGAGAGATAGAGAAATGCCTTCTGAATGCAACATACAGGGTTATAAACTATTCCTCGCTGATAGGGTCAACAGGAAGGGTGGTGGAGTGGCGATGTATGTCAGAGAAAATTTAAATTGTTGTCTTAGACATGATATAAGATTAGAAACATCGAACATAGAATCTGTTTGGCTACAGTTTCTCGAGGGTCATGACAAATTAATTTTGGGTGTGAGTTATAGGCCCCCAAACCTTGATAGGGAGTGCAGTAACCTGTTATGGGATGAAATTCATAAGGCATCTAGATGTGAAAATGTTGTGATAATGGGAGATTTTATCTTTAGACAAATTGATTGGAACAATATGACAGAAAATCCTGAGTCTAGAGACTTTCTTGATACGGTCAGGATTGCTTTTTAGAACAGGTTGTGACAGAACCAACTAGAGGAAACAATCTGCTTGACTTGGTTCTTGCCAACAAAGATTCACTAATTAATAATCTTGAGGTTAATGATGAGCTTAGGGAAAGTGACCAGAAATCACTTAGTTTCAATATATCATGAAATTACCCAGATAACTGCAATCAAATCTCTGTCCCAGATTTTCGCTTAACCGACTTCATGGGACTGAAAAATTACCTGGGTGGGCTAAATTGGGATGTCTTGACTATGGGTCAGGTAGGTCATCTTGGTTGCCAATATGACGTTTTCAGAGCATAGTTCTAGTTGCCCAGGCAACATTTGTTCTGAGTAGGGAAATTAGATCTAACAAAAATGATCCTAAATGGATGAATAATAGATTAAAACATCTCATTGGTCAAAAGAGAGGCATAGGCGTATCAAAAGAGGGGATGGGCGGTTAAGAAATCAATATATTCAATTAAAGAGAGAAATAAAGAAAGGAATAAGAAAAGCAAAAAGAGATTATGAGGCTAAGGTCGCAAGGGATTCAAAGACTAACCCAAAACAGTTCTTTCAGGTATACAGAAGTAAGATTAGGGACAAGATTGGCCCACTTAAGAGTAACTCTGGTCAGATCACTGACAGTGATAGGGATATGTGTGAAATTCTCAATACTTACTTCCTCTCAGTTTTCACCCAGGAAATTACTAGCGATATTTCTGAAGTAACAGATTATATAGAACAGGACGATAATAAACTATGCACGATTGCGGTAACTAGTGACATGGTCCTCAGACAAATAGAGAAACTAAAACCTAACAAATCCCCAGGCCCTGATGAACTGTTTGCAAGGGTGTTAAAGGAATGTAAAGAGGAACTAAGTATACCTTTGACTAATCTTTTTAACAAATCACTACAAACTGGCATAGTGCCTGATAAGTGGAAAATGACAAATGTAATACCTATTTACAAGGCAGGTGACAGGTCCTTGGCTTCGAACTATAGACCAATAAGCCTTACCTCCATAGTAGAAAAATTTATTGAATCAATAATTGCCGAAGCTATTCGTAGCCATCTTGATAGGCACAGATTGACTAATGAATCTCAACATGGTTTTACAAAGGGGCATTCCTGTCTTACGAATTTACTAACATTTTTCACTAAGGTGTCTGAGGAGGTAGATTATGGTAATGAATATGATATTGTGTATATGGACTTCAGTAAAGCTTTCGATAGAGTTCCACATCAGAGGCTATTGAGGAAACTTAAGGCACACGGAATAGGAGGAGAAATTTTTTCCTGGGTAGAGGCATGGCTGACAAATAGGCAGCAGAGACTTTGCATAAATGGGGAGAAATCAGAATGGGGGCACGTCACAAGCGGTGTTCCTCAGGGGTCAGTGTTGGGCCCGTTGTTGTTCACAATTTACATAAACGACATAGATGAGGGAATAAATAGCGAAATAAGCAAATTTGCTGATGACACCAAAATAGGCCGTCCAATTCATTCTAATGAGGACACTAGAGCACTCCAGGATGATTTGAATAGACTGATGCAGTGGTCGGAGAAGTGGCAGATGCAGTTTAATATAGACAAATACAAAGTTCTAAATGTTGGACAGGAAAATAACCATGCGACATAAAAACTAAATAATGTAGATCTTAATACTACTGATTGCAAAAAAAGGATTTAGGAGTTCTGGTTAGCAGTAATCTAAAACCAAGACAACAGTGCATTAGTGTTCGCAATAAAGCTAACAGAATTCTTGGCTTCATATCTAGAAGTATAAATAATAGAAGTCCTCAGGTTGTTCTTCAACTCTATATATCCTTGGTTAGGCCTCATTTAGACTATGCTGCTCAGTTCTGGTCACCGTATTACAGAATGGATATAAATGCGCTGGAAAACGTACAGAGAAGGATGACAAAGATGATCCCATGTATCAGAAATCTTCCCTATGAGGATAGACTGAGGGCCCAGAATCTGCACTCTCTCGAAAGGCGTAGAATTAGGGGGGATATGATCGAGGTGTATAAATGGAAAACAGGAATAAATAAAGGGGATGTAAATAGCGTGCTGAAAATTTCCAGCCAAGACAGGACTCGCAGCAATGGTTTCAAGTTGGAAAAATTCAGATTCAGAAAGGATATAGGAAAGCACTGGTTTGGTAATAGAGTTGTGGACGAGTGGAACAAATCCCGAGTACAGTTATTGAGGCTAAAACGTTGTGTAGTTTTAAAAATAGGTTAGATAAATACATGAGTGGGTGTGAGTTGGACCTGACTAGCTTGTGCTGCTGGGTCTGGTGCCGTGCTCCTTCCTTGAGTGGAGGTGACCGAGGGGGTGGGGTGGACATGGACCTGCTCCCCATGGATTAGTAGGCCTGTTGCAGTGTTCCTTTTTTCTTATGTTCTTCTGTTCTAACATAAGAACATAAGAATGTAGGAACACTGCAGAAGGCCTACTGGCCCATACGAGGCAGGTCCTTATCAAAACGACATCTACCTAAAGCTACTCAAGAAACAACTCCCGCACCCCCCAACACCAATCAAACCCAGCCCCTCCCACTCATATATTTGTCCAGTCTCTTCTTAAAGCTACCCAAGGTCCTAGCCTCTATCACCCCACTGGGAAGACTGTTCCACGCATCTACAACTCTGTTAGAAAACCAGTACTTACCTATGTCCTTTCTAAATCTAAATTTATCCAACTTAAATCCATTATTCCTGGTTCTTACCTGGTTCGACACCCTCAGTACTTTATTAATGTCTCCCTTGTTTGTGCCCGTCATCCACTTATACACTTCAATGATATCTCCCCTCATTCTACGCCTCTCCAGAGAGTGGAGATTTAAGGCTTTAAGTCTATCTTCATACGGGAGGTTCCTTACACAGTAAATCATTTTAGTCATTCTTCTCTGTATGTTCTCTAATCTAATGAGTCTATGTCCATCCTGTAGTAAGGGGACCAAAACTGAGCAGCGTAATCCAAATGAGGCCTCACTAGTGATGTATAGAGCTGTAAAATAACTTTTGGACTTCTGTTACTTATACTTCTTGAGATAAATCCAAGTAATCTGTTGGCCTTGTTGCGCACACTGAGGCACTGCTGTCTTGGCTTTAGATTTCTGCTTACCATGACTCCCAAGTCTTTTTCACATTCTGTATGACCAAGCTCTACTTCACCTAGATTATAGCTTCGAGGGTTATTTTCATTACCAAGGGCAAGTACCTTACACTTATCCACATTAAACTTCATCTGCCATTTCTCAGACCAAGACATTAATTTGTTCAGATCGTCCTGGAGTTCATTCATATCCTCCTCAGAGTGAATTATACGGCCTATCTTTGTATCATCAGCAAACTTACTCATGTCACTAGTAATCCCTTCATCAAGGTCATTAATGTAAATTATGAACAAGAGAGGGCCTAAAACTGATCCTTGTGGAACGCCACTAGTGACTAATCCCCATTCAGATTTCACTCCATTAATGGTAACTCTCTGCTTTCTATTGGTAAGCCATGCCTCAATCCATGCTAGAACTTTACCTCCTATACCATGAGCTGCCACTTTTCTTAAGAGTCTCTTGTGAGGTACTCTGTCGAAGGCTTTACTAAAATCCAAATAAACAATATCATATTCCTTATCACTGTCAACTGCCTCAAATGTTCTATTGAAGAACGTCAGTAAGTTTGTCAGGCAGGAACGACCTCTCGTGAATCCATGCTGAGATTCATTTATCAAGTTATGCTCTTCAAGGTGACTTCTGATAATGTCAGCTATAATTGATTCTAATAACTTGCCCACTATAGATGTCAGGCTTATTGGACGGTAATTTGAAGGAGTGGACTTATCCCCTGATTTGAATATAGGAACCACATTAGCCATCTTCCACATCTCTGGCACAACACTGGTAAGGATGGACGCATTGAATACACTCGTTAATGGCTGACTAAGCTCCATCTTGCATTCCTTAAGTACCCTTGAAAACAACTCATCGGGTCCCGGGGACTTATTTTGTTTCAGTTTGTCTATCTGTTTAATAACCATGTCCCTCGTGACAGTAATATTAGTTAACTTAAATTCATCAGGAACTAAATAATTGTTAATTACTGGAATCTCATTTACATCTTCCTGTGTAAAAACTGACAAAAAATAGTCATTAAATAAGGAACACATTTCCAGTTCATTATCCGTCAGCTGTCCATTCCCAGATTTCAGAGGTCCTACTTTTTCCTTCACCTTCGTCCTATACACTTGAAAGAACCCCTTTGGATTAGTCTTTGATTCATTAGCGACTCTAATTTCATAGTCACGTTTAGCCTTTCTAATCGCCTTTTTTACTTCTCTTTTAAGCTGAACATATTGGTCAGTAAGGTTAACCTCTCCTCTTCTGATGCGCCTATAAATTCCCCTTTTCTCCCCTAATAGATGCTTTAACCTCCTGTTAACCCATTTGGGATCGTTATTATTAGACCTAATTTCTCTCTGGGGAATGTATATACTCTGGGCACTGTGTACATTATTAAGAAAACAATCATAAAAGCAGATCCCTTCATATTCATAAGTATGATTATCGTCAATAAAATCATTAGCTAGATAACCCCAATCAAGATTAGACAGATGTTCCCTAAGTCCATTATAATCGGCAGAACGAAAATCGGGGATTTTTACTGTATTATCATTATTCTTGCATTCCCAATTAATGCTAAAGGTGATGGATTTGTGATCACTTGCGCCAAGCTCTTCAGTGATCTCCAGATTATTCACTAGTGTTTCCTTATTTGACAAGACTAGGTCTAGCAAATTATTACCCCTGGTAGGTTCAGTTACACTCTGTTTCAGAAAACAGTCCTGAACTGTTTCCATGAAGTCACTGGACTCTAGATTACCTGTCAAAGAATTCCAGTCAATTTGGCTAAAGTTAAAGTCCCCTACTATGACTACGTTACTGTGTCCAGAAGCCCTAACAATTTCGTCCCAAAGAAGTCTCCCTCTATCGTGATCCAAGCCTGGAGGTCGGTATATTACACCTAGAATTAGTTTTTCTTGACCCTCCACGAACTCTACCCAAACAGACTCTGTTACTGCTCCATCTATTTTTATACCTTTTTTTATGCAACAATTCATATTTTCTCGAACATACAATGCAACTCCTCCCCCCTTCCCATTACATCTATCCACATTGAATAACTTAAATCCCTGAATATTACACTCAGCAGTCATATCCCGACTCTTTAAATCATACCACGTTTCAGTTAATGCAATGATATCAAAGTTCCCAGCACATGCTACCAAACGTAGTTCATTAATTTTATTTCTTGCACTTCGACTGTTAGCATAAAATACCATCATATGTTTTTTCTTCTGCACATTTTTCCTATTCATCTTTGTTTTTACACAATTTCTGAAATTATCATTACCCAGAGTTACTCCATGACAGTTACTATTAAGATTCTTAATATCAGAGCATAAGTCAATATATCCATACTCATTATTAATCATTTCTAAACCCATACCTCTAACTAATCCTAGTTTAAAGTCCTAACAACCCCCTCAACTGAGTTAGCAAGAAAACCCACACCTGCCCTGGATAAGTGAACCCCATCCCTGGCATACATGTCATTTCGGCCATAGAAGTTGTCCCAGTTGTCAATGAATGGTACTGCATTATCCTTACAGTGTTTATCCAGCCAACAATTAATACCAATTGCTCTGGACAACCATTCATTACCAACACCTCTTCTTGGCAAAATGCCACATATAACAGGGCGCCCCCCCTTCTTCCTAATCATGTCTATAGCTGTCCTGAACTTTCTAACTAAATCCTCACTTCTACGCTTGCCTACATCATTGCCTCCAGCACTGAGGCAAATAATAGGATTGATCCCATTACCGTTCGTGATGTTGTCAAGCCGGCTAACAATGTCCTCCATCCCAGCCCCAGGAAAGCATACCCTTTGTCTCCTACTCCTGTCCTTCAAGCAGAATGCCCTATCCATGTATCTAACCTGGCTATCCCCAACAACAACAATATTCTTACCTTCCTTGTCGTTCCTCGTGACGATCCCAGTAGTAGACTCACATTCGTCGGGTAGCACCGAGAATGCGTTGGAGGTTTCCACGGGAGTTTCCACAGCAGTCTCTTTCTTCTTCATCGTTTCTGGCTTTCCATTCGTCTTCTTGATCGTCAACTTCGTCGTCCCCTGCTGTCCAGCCACTGACCACGATCCCTTCTTGACATGAGGACTCGAAACAGGAGGACTACTACGAATCCTCTTGTTTTCCTCGGTCAATCGCCGTATCTCCATCTTCGCTGCCTTCAATTCTTCCTTAAGTTGCTGGTAAAGTTGCTCGATGGAGGGCATCTTGGTTCAGTCCACGGGAGCAAACAAGACACTTCTTCACAGAGTTAAGTACAGGTCAGCACTCAAAGTACAGGTCACCACTCAAGAGCACACAAACAGGTCTTCACAGAGCTAAGTACACGTCACCACTGAGCTAAGTACACGTCACCACGTCTCGGAAATCTCTTAGCTTCATGACAGTGAACAACATCAAATAGAGAGGAGGGTGGGTAGATTATCTACACTCACTGTAAGAAATAAAGCTGCCATACAAATTAACAGGAAAGGCAGGGGTAGTAAAGTTTTCAAGTGGATACACAAACACTGAATGAATTGTAGGTAGGAGTAATGGTAAGTAAGGTGTCGGAGTTGGCATGTGTGACGAGTGGTGTCCCTAAGTGTTTGGGCCCCTTTGTTCATGAGGTACAAACTTTTTTACCAGAGGAAATTAAATCCTAAATATATCACTGCTTGCAGATGATGCTTAATAATAAAGATAACCAAGGAGAATAGGGGGAGGGGGAAGGTACTCCCAGAAGTTTTGAGCAGAATGCAAGCATGGTCAATGAGGTAGATAATTAAATTCAATCCCAATAGCAAGTGTGAGAATGAGAAAACCGTACACGGAATACCACCTGGGAAAACTGACACTGCAAGCATATCACTAGAATTTCATCAGCACGTGCATAAGACACAATATGCAGTTTATGGCATACAGAAGACTAGCTACCCTCAGAAGTGCCGTAAATAACATGAACAAAGCATAAGTTATTACATATACAATGTACATTAGGCCTGCATTAAACTACGTGGCACCAGCTTGGAACCCCGTTCCTGATCAATCATATGTAGAAATTAGAGAGGATCTAATGGTTCACAGTAAGACTAGTATCAGAAGTAAGGGGGCATGGACTATGAGAGACTAAAATACTAAGACCACCAGAAGAGAGGAGGTACAGGAACATGATCATGACATAAAACAGGCGTGATCAAGCAACTGATGGCGAGCCACACATGGTTCTTATGTTC
>NC_091303.1:36510354-36802854 GCF_038502225.1 Cherax quadricarinatus | reverse complement strand
AGGTGAGACTAATGGAAATGAACACGATGACATTAAACAGAACCAAGGAAAACATGATAACAAGGTACAAAACATTCAGACGACTTGACAGGGTGGATAGAGATGGAATGGGAGGCGCAGAACAAGTGCACGAGAGCACAGCTGAAGGATAAAGAGGATGAGACTCATAGTTGTCAGGACGCAATTCTTCAGCCTCAGGATGGTCAGGAATTGTAACGACTTGGACAAAGATATGGTGGATACTGACTAAGTATAGTTTAAGAGGGAGTGAAGTCAGCAGCGTTAAGAAGCAGGGCCAGCAGCTGAGACTTAGCCTATTTAACCACAAAGAGATGGGTACATACAGGAGAATGCTCATCCAAATTTTTATTAGATGTGCCTAGTGTACTGATAACTAAATGATGGTAAAAGTGAGGAGCAGCTCAGGTCTGGGTCCAGGTCCACGACAGAGTGGATACAGAGCTTTGTTAAACTGACAGACATACAGACATGTCTGGGGACTTAAGACTACAGTAAAGCTGGAGAGGATGGACTCAGACTAAGTTTCTTCCCAAACTATTACACTATGACATGTAGATAAAGCTAGTGACAAATGATGAAATAATCAGAGCATGACAGGGAAATATTCAAGGAACTTGAAAGATTCCAAGAAGTAATCATGACAAAAAAAAAAAAAAGAACACAAACGAGGATAGAGAGGCCTTCTAAACAATCTTAAATAATACAGGTGTGACAGAAGAGTTAAAACAAAAACACTTAAGGGAAAACATGTCACAGGCAAGGGAAACAGATGGAAATCTCACCACAGAAACTGAAGGAGACGAAAATGATATTATATAATAACTAATCAGATCTAAAATAAATTACTGAAGTTTTTCCATAAAGCTAGAAAACTGCAAATGTAATACTAATCTTCAATACAAAGGAAACATATGAAGCACGAGACTACAAACCATTATCGTTGATATAGATTACCCGCAAAGTAAAGGAAAAATTAGACTTAATAAACAGAATGGAAAATATAAACTGCCTAACCAATCTGAATTCTACAAGACAACAAAAATCCTTCAGGAGAGACAGAGTAAACGATGGGTGCACTGGTTATTTCTTAAGAACATAAGAACACAAGAAAAAAGGAACACTGCAACAGGCCTACTGGCCTATGCGAGGCAGGTCTAATTCTCCCACCGGCTTAAGCCAATGCCTTGACCTAGTCAGGTTAGTCACGTCACTTAAGGGAGAAGCACGGCATCCGACCTAGTAGCATAAGCTAGTCAGGTCCAACTCCCACCCACCCACACCCACTCATGTATTTATCCAACCTATTTTTAAAACTACACAACGCCTTAGCTTCTGTGACGGTACTCGGGAGTTTGTTCCATTCATCGACAACTCTATTACCAAACCAGTGCTTTCCTATATCCTTCCTGAATCTGAACTTTTCTAATTTAAAATCATTGCTGCAAGTCCTGTCTATGTTAGACATTTTTAGTTCACTATTCACATCCCCTTTATTAATTCCTGTTTTCCATTTATACACCTCAATCATATCCCCCCCTAATTCTACGCCATTCTAGAAAGTTGCAGATTCAGGGCCCTTAGTCTATCCTCATAGGGAAGATTTCTGATACAAGGGATCAACTTTGTCATCCTCCTTTGTACGTTTTCCAGTGCATTTATATCCATTCTGTAATACGGTGACCAAAACTGCGCAGCATAATCTAAAGGAGGCCTAACCAAGGATACATATAGTTGAAGAACAACCTGAGGACTTCTATTATTTATACTTCTAGATATGAAGCCAAGGATTCTGTTAGCTTTATTGCGAACACTAATGCACTGTTGTCTTGGTTTCATATTACTGCTAACCAGAACTCCTAAATCCTTTTCGGAATCCGTAATAATAAGATCTACATTATTTAGTTTATAAGTGGCATGGTTATTTTCCTGTCCAACATTTAGAACTGTGCATTTGTCTATATTAAACTGCATCTGCCACTTTTCCGACCACTGCATCAGTCTATTCAAATCATTCTGGAGTGCTCTAATATCATCATTAGAATAAACTGGAGGCCCTATTTTGGTGTCATCAGCAAATTTGCTTATGTCACTATTTATTCCCTCATCTATGTCATTTATGTAAACTGTGAACAACAAGGGGCCCAACACTGACCCCTGTGGAACACCGCTTGTGACGTGCCCACATCCTGATTTCTCCCCGTTTATGCAAACTTTCTGCTGCCTATTCATCAACCATGCCTCTACCCAGGAAGAAAATTCTCCTCCTATTCCGTGTGCCTTAAGTTTCCTCAATAGCCTCTGATGTGGAACTCTATCGAAAGCCTTACTGAAGTCCA
This sequence comes from Cherax quadricarinatus, assembly GCF_038502225.1. Classification (NCBI taxonomy): domain Eukaryota; kingdom Metazoa; phylum Arthropoda; class Malacostraca; order Decapoda; family Parastacidae; genus Cherax; species Cherax quadricarinatus. The sequence continues at coordinate 36,800,497 of NC_091303.1, read as the reverse complement.
TATACACAATATCATATTCAGTAACATGATCTACCTCCTCAAACACCTTAGTGAAGAAAGTTAGTAAATTCGTAAGACAGGAACGCCCCTTTGTAAAACCGTGTTGAGATTCATTAATCAATTTATGCCTTTCAAGATAGCTACAAATTACTACGGCAATTATTGATTCCATAAATTTACCAACTATGGAGGTAAGGATTATTGGTCTATAGTTCGAAGCTAAGGACCTGTCACCTGCCTTGTAAATAGGTATTACATTTGCCATTTTCCACTTGTTTGACACTGTGCCAGTTTGAAGTGATATATTGAAAAGATTAGCCAAAGGTATGCTAAATTCCTCTTTACATTCCTTTTAAACCTTTGCAAACAGTTCATCAGGGTTAGGTTTTAATTTCTCTATTTGTCTGAGGACCATGTCACTAGTTACCCTAATCGTGCACAGTTTATTATCCTCCTGTTCTACATAATTTATTATTTCTGGAATTTCGTTACTATTTTCCTAAGTAAAAACTGAGAGGAAGTAGGTATTGAAAAGTTCAAACATTTCCTTATCACTGTCAGTGATCTGACCAGAGTTACTCTTAAGTGGACCTATCTTGTCCCTAATCTTACGTAATCATACGTAAAACCTGTACTGGAGTGCGTGGCGCCAGCATGGAACCCTCATCTCATCAAACATAAAAAGAAAATTGAGCATAGTTATAGGTTTACTACAAAGTTGGTCTCACAACCACAAGACTGCGATACGAAAATAGTTTAAGAGAGCATTAACTTGCACTGACAGAAGACTTGGAGAACCTTAGAAGACCTGATCTCAAAATATAAAATGCATATAGTTATAAAGTTGACAAAATAGGGAATTAGACATGGAAACAACACAAAAAATATTTCAGTGTTAATGAATAATTCTATAATTCATAAAGAAGAGATGTGAAGGCCAAGTCGGTACATAGATTCAAATGTAGATAATAATATAACAGCCTAAAGAAAATCACGGAGTAAACCACGCAGTTATTGTAAATATAAAGCGGGTCCCAGGAGCTGGAGGTCGGCCCCCTCAGATACAATTATGTAAATACAATCGAATACACACTCGTACATTCATACTTTATATAGATAAGGATTTATTTATTAACCATGGTAAAAGAGCTAACGTTTTATCATTATGAGAGAGACAGTAAGTATGAGGGAGTCTTGGGTGGGCTGGCTACCCGGATGTGACCACTCACGTCTTCTGATGTAGTCCAGCCACTGGTCACGTTCCTGGGAAGAGACGGCGGCGATGTAGAGGACGAACTGCTCCTTCTCCTCGGACAGATAACACAGCTGAAAGACCCAGTCTCGTTGGAAGACAGCACTGTCCACACACTCCACCACCACCACTTTGCTCAACTCCACACGACCGCGCTCCTTCCGACGACCACTCTGCAAGCACACAAACACGCACACACGCCGCTTTTAGTGTACTGCACTAACATAAGAAATATAAAAATCAAAACAGTTATTTATATATTAACATGAACTAAACTTAATGTTGCTGTAAAGCATCCAAACCTCAACAAACTTCAGCATAAACAATCAAATTGTAACAGTCAGGAAGAATACAATGTATCGGAGAGTTTGACGAAATGCAAGATTATTAACAAATTTCAGGCATCCAATTTACTTATAGCTTCAGCTCCACACGCACACACACACACACACACACACACACACACACACACACACACACACACACACACACACACACACACACACAAACACACACACACACTGTGTGGGTGTGATGATGTGGTTCTGTGCTTTAATTACATAGTTGAGCTACAAGTGGTGAGGGTAGCAGGAATAGGATGGGAAAAACCAAACTACAAAAGGGGGACTACACAGGCATGAGGAACTTCCTGCAATATGTTCAGTGGAAGAGAGATCTGGCAGGAAAGCCAGTAACAGAAATGATGGACTATGTGACAACAAAACGCAATAGGCAGAGGAGAGGTTTGTTCCCAAGGGAAACAGAAATAATGGGAAGACCAGAACGAGTCCTTGGTTCACCCAAAGGTGTAGGGTGGTAAAAACTAAGTGCACCAGAGAATGGAAAAAGTACAGAAGACAAAGGACCCAGGAAAAGAGAGAGATTAGCCAAAGAGCCAGAAACGAATATGCACAGATAAGGAGGCTCAGCAATAATACGAAAATGACATAGCATCAAAAGTCAAGTCTGACCCGAAGCTGTCGTATAGCCACAGCAGGAGTAAAACAACAGTCAAAGATCAGGCAATCAGGCTGAGGAAGGAAGGTGGAGAGTTCACAAGAAATGACCAAGAGGTATGTGAGGAACTCAACATGAGACTTTAAGAAGTATTTACAGTGGAGACAGGAAGGACTCCAGGAATTTAGAATAGGGAGGTACACCAACAAGTGCTGGTTGAAATACACACAACCGAGGAGGAAGTGAAGAAGCTGATACGTGAACTTGATACCTCAAAGGCGGTGGGACCTGACATCTCTCCGTGGGTCCTCAGAGAGGAAGCAGAGATGCTGTGTGCCACTAACAAAAATCTTCAGCACATCCACTGAAACTGGGCAACTACCTGAAGTATGGAAAATGGAAAATGTAGTTCCAGTTTTTAAGAAAGGGGACAGACATGAGGCATTAAACTACAGACCTGTGTCACTTAGGTGTATAGTATGCAAAGTCATGCAGACGATCATCAGGAGGAGAGTGATGGAGCACCTAGAAAGACACAAACTTATAAACGACAACCAGCACGGTTTCAGGGAAGGAAAATCCTGTGTCACAAACCTATTGGAGTTTTAAGACAAGGTAACAGAAGACCCGAGAGAGAGGGGTGGATAAACTGCATTTTCTTGGACTGCAAGAAGGCCTTCGACACAGTTCCTCACAAGAGGTTAATGCAAAAGCTAGAGGATCAGGTATGCATAACTGGAAAGGCACTGCAATGGATGAGAGAATATCTGACAGGGAGGCAACAACGAGTCATGGTAATTGACAAGGTGTCAGAGTGGGCGCCTGTGACGAGCGGGGTTCCACAGGGGTCAGTCCTAGGACCTGTCCTGTTTTTGGTATATGTGAATGACATAACGGAAGGGATAGACTCAGAAGTGTCCCTGGTCACAGATGATGTGAAGTAAAAGAGGAGAATTAAATCGGATGAGGATCAGGCAGGAATACAAAGAGACCTGGACAGGCTACAAGCCTGGTCCAGCATCTGGCTCCTTGAATTTAACCCTGCCAAATGCAAAGTCATGGAGATCGGGGAAGGGCAAAGAAGACCGCAGACAGAGTATAGTCTTGGTGGCCAAAGACTGTAAACCTCACTCAAGGAGAAAGATCTTGGGGTGAGTGTAATACCGAGCACATCTCCTGAGGCGCACATCCATCAGATAACTGCTGCAGCATACGGGCGTCTTGCAAACCTAAGAACAGCGTTCCGATACCTCAGTAAGGAATCGTTCAAGACTCTGTACACCATATACGTTAGGCCCATACTGGAGCATGCAGCACCAGTTTGGAATCCACACCTGGTCAAGCACGTCAAGAAATTAGAGAAAGTGCAAAGGTTTGCAACAAGACTAGTTCCAGAGCTAAGGGGATTGTCCTACGAAGACAGGTTAAGGGAAATCGGCCTGACGACACTGGAGGACAGGAGGGTCAGAGGAGACATGATAACGACATATAAAATACTGCGAGGAATTGACAAGGCGGACAAAGACAGAATGCTCCAGAGATGGGACACAAAAACATGGGGTCACAACTGGAAGTTGAAGACTCCTATGAGTCAAAGGGATGTTAGGAAGTATTTCTTCAGTCACAGAGTTATCAGGAAATGGAATAGTCTACAAAGTGACGTAGTGGAGGCAGGAACCACACATAGTTTTAAGACGAGGTTTGATAAAGCTCATGGAGCAGGGAGAGAGAGGACCTAGTAGCAATCAGTGAAGAGGCGGGGCTAGGAGCTATGACTCGACTCCTGTAACCACAAATAGGTGTGTACACACGTGTGTCGGGGCCAGGAGCTGTGATCGACCTCTGCAACCACACCTAGGTGAGTACACACACACAGTCACAGTCGAGAATTTGGAATACCTTGTGGGAATTAACACTGAGGAATGAATAGCAGGTGGGAAAAAGGAGAAACCATATTTCGAAAGGAGAAAGTATTCAAGGATGGAAGAATACCTGAATGCAATACAAAGAGGAAGGGAAGGAAAATATACGAAAGGAGGAATTTCTACGCAGAAAAGGCAATGGTAAGACCAGAGAGAGAGAGAGAGAGAGAGAGAGAGAGAGAGAGAGAGAGAGAGAGAGAGCGTGATTCAAATATACAACGAGGAAAACTATAAGTTAAAAAAATGGAAAAACTCTAGAAAGTGAAGGACAAGAAAAAACAAAAAACAAAAGTGAGCAGAAATTTCAAAAACAAATATGCATGAGAGAAGCTGAGCGACAATTTGAGAATGACAGAGCAGTGAAATCTGAACCGACACCGTTACTTAGTCATCAGAAAAAACGGCAAAATACCAGCTAAAACACTGAAGGAAAAGAACTCACAAAAAATGATAAGACGTTGAAAAAAATGATTTAAGAGGTGTTCTTAGTGGAAAAAACAACTAAATGTCCGAGAGAGAGAGAGAGAGAGAGAGAGAGGGGGGGGGGAGGGTACACCGTACACTACTTGATACCACACACACAAGAGGAAAATGAGTGAGCTTCATACCCTGAAGGCATTGACTGAGGCCTGACAAGAGTTAACATCAATTCCGCGAGCGTGTACGCGCGCGTGCGAGAGATAGAGAGAGAGAGAGAGAGAGAGCAGAAGCACTGTCTGAAACGCCAGCTAAAATGTACAAGTCAATGGACAATCTTCGTCTGCTACTTATTCTTGGACCTCAAGAAAGCATCTCACACTGCAAGAAAGCATCTTACACTGCAAGAAAGCATCTCACACTGCAAGAAAGCATCTCACACTGCAAGAAAGCATCTCACACTGCAAGAAAGCATCTCACACTGCAAGAAAGCATCTCACACTGCAAGAAAGCATCTCACACTGCAAGAAAGCATCTTACACTGCAAGAAAGCATCTCACACTGCAAGAAAGCATCTCACACTGCAAGAAAGCATCTCACACTGCAAGAAAGCATCTCACACTGCAAGAAAGCATCTTACACTGCAAGAAAGCATCTTACACTGCAAGAAAGCATCTCACACTGCAAGAAAGCATCTCACACTGCAAGAAAGCATCTCACACTGCAAGAAAGCATCTTACACTGCAAGAAAGCATCTTACACTGCAAGAAAGCATCTCACACTGCAAGAAAGCATCTCACACTGCAAGAAAGCATCTCACACTGCAAGAAAGCATCTCACACTGCAAGAAAGCATCTTACACTGCAAGAAAGCATCTTACACTGCAAGAAAGTATCTTACACTGCAAGAAAGCATCTTACACTGCAAGAAAGCCTCTTACACTGCAAGAAAGCATCTCACACTGCAATATAGTGAATCAAAAAGGAAGGAAAAGAGAGCAACTGAATAAGAATACAGTGAAAGTCCCATGTGCAAGACCTGGGAGTAATGATGTCAGTAAATCTTACATTCAAGGACCACGATAATGTTGCCGTTGTTACGGCAAGGAAAATGATAGGTTGGATTACTAAAACGTTTAAGACAAAAGATCCTGGCTAAAAAAAAAACTGATGTATACTAAAGGCCTCTTCAAGGTATGCGAGATTACTGAACTAGAAAACGTACAAAGAACTTTTACTGATCATATATATTCAATCAAACATCTGAACTACTGGGAACATGAAGCCTCTCGAACTGTATTCTTTGGAACGTAGGCGAGAACGATACATAATAATTTACTCCTGGGAAATCCTGGAAGTACTGCCAGACGGTGCAAAGTACCATCAAACACATAAAAATTGAACTCGGTAAGTGTCAGCGGTCCTCAACATCTACTATTGTGCATAATGGAAACTACCAACAAACCTCTGACTGTCTTCAAGAGGTAACTTGATAAGTCAGTTCCTGACCAGCCGGATTGCTGTAAGTTGGATCGCGTGCACCAAGAACTAACAGCCTGGATGATCAAGCCTTGTTCCACCAGGAGTCTTGGTCTGGGACCCGGTCGTAGGGCATTGATCCCGAAAACATTATTCAGATCAGATTAGGTAAGTGAGATGTCAGAATGGATGGGGACAGCAAGTAGGGTTCTACAAGGATTGGTATTGGGAAGAGTACTGTTTTTGGTATATTTAAATGACACACTAGAGGAGAAAAGTCTGATGCATCACAGGTCACGTGTGATATGCCTGTGACCGGTTTTGAGGGTTCATTTACTTTTTCGCCTGCGCTGCAGGCTTCGTCAGTCGATTACAGAGACATCAGCACTAGCGGAAGGCGAACTGGACTAAGTGGTTGATGTAATCAGTCCATCATCCATAATAAAATGAAGAAATGAGATCACTAATTCCACCATCACTTAGTTAACTCCTTCCGTCACCACTGTCTTAATAACACACCTCACCCCACTCTTCCCTCACCCCACTCTTCCCCTCACCCCACTCTTCCTCTCACCCCACACCCCTCCTCACCCCACACACCACTCCTCACCCTACACACCAATCCTAACGCCACACACCCATCCTCAACCCACACACCACTCCTCATCCCACAACCTCCTTCACATCCTATTCACTCTTCCTTAAATTACATTTACAGTCAATAAACCAGCATCACTACACTCGATGTGTTTAAAAGCTTCATATTTAAAAGAGAAATGTTATTAAAAATAAATGAGAGAAGTTACAGATGATCACTCGAGGTCGGTAGTAAAACAAACAGTAAAGGAATGGTGAGTGGGGAGTGACAGTCAGTGGGGAAATATGTTAGCAGTAGCAGAAGAGAGAAACTGGAAAGAAATGGATGCGAGAAAAAAAGGAAAATTATCAGAATAATCCAAGTAGAGGAGATGAAAGATAATTATCGTGAAGACAAAGAAGAGAATGACTTGGCAGGAGAAATAAGGAGTTAAGGAAAAAGTAAATATAGTAAGGAGTGAGGTGAAAAAGCAGAACTAGTGGCAAGGGACACACAAATCCAGGAGTCACATGCAAAACAACTCTACAAAAAAGGACAGAGGAGAGAACATGGCACCAGAAACCAAGGGAGAACTATATGCAGGAAAACGTAAAAATGCAAAGTACACAACAAAGGGGAGGGGATAAGAGAGAAAGAAACCTAATTGTTTTCTGCTTGGAAGATCAGGAGATGCACGATACAACCTCAGGAAGGAGGACTGGATAACTGAGAATATACAGATATGAGAGCCAAGAGATGTGAAAAAATACAGGTTGGAATTGAAAACATTTGAGAGGTCCACTAAAACTTTGTTTTGAAGGGACAGAAGAAAGAAACCTTACACTGAGAAGGAAATCAACCTAAGAGAAACACAGAGATTCGATACAAACATCGAATACTGTTCCTACACAGCAGTCACTCCCCCAGTAACCTAAGTCTCACGAGCCCCCCTATCTACCTCGCCCGTCGTTTTCTTGCTCTTCATCCCAACCTCACCACAGACCAATATACACCTCCACTCACACCACAGACCAATATACACCTCCACTCACACTCACCACAGACCAATATACACCTCCACTCACACCACAGACCAATATACACCTCCACTCACACTCACCACAGACCAATATACACCTGCACTCACACCACAGACCAATATACACCTCCACTCACACTCACCACAGACCAATATACACCTCCACTCACACCACAGACCAATATACACCTCCACTCACACTCACCACAGACCAATATACACCTCCACTCACACTCACCACAGACCAATATACACCTCCACTCACACCACAGACCAATATACACCTCCACTCACACTCACCACAGACCAACATACACCTGCACCCACACTCAACACATCCTTCCTGAAATATTTGTTGCATCTCCAGAAAGTAACAGTACACCATATCTATCAAACTCAAGCATAAGAAAGGACAAAAAAAGTTACAGATGGTAAAGGATAAGAATATCAAAGCCAGGTATACAAACACAGACTGTATACCATCACTCGTGATTCAAATACAGATTGTAGTTGGATCAAGAATGATTAGTTGAAGATTGTGCAGACATCATCGTTATAGCGGAAACAAAACTCCCGGAAAAAACAACAAATACGATTTTTCAAGAAGTCTTTTTAGAGAGGAGAGAGAGAGAAAAGAGAGGAGCAGGCGAGGTGACACTCTTTAGGAGAAGCAGAAGCAGCTTAAAAGAGTTATCAGGCAAACATATCAGTTCATAAACTACTTAATGATAACAGCAAAGATTTTAATGGTTATAAATAACCTTTCAGTGAACAAAAATAAAGGAATGAGCATGATAAGAATAACAACAAGAAAATAAAAATAACAGCCGTAGAGAAAAGCAAGAAGGATCAAAGCAAAACTTTTGATGTGATATTTTAACATTTAGGAAATTAATTGGTAGAACTGGGACTCACACGGGGAACTGGGAACTGGGATCCACATGGGGGACCGGGAACTGGGACCCACACGGGGAACTGGGAGCTGGGACCCACATGGGGGACCGGGAACTGGGACCCACACGGGGAACTGGGAGCTGGGACCCACATGGGGGACCGGGAACTGGGACCCACACGGGGAACTGGGAACTGGGATCCACATGGGGGACCGGGAACTGGGACCCACACGTGGAACTGGGAGCTGGGACCCACATGGGGGACCGGGAACTGGGACCCACACGGGGAACTGGGAACTGGGATCCACATGGGGGACCGGGAACTGGGACCCACACGGGGAACTGGGAGCTGGGACCCACATGGGGGACCGGGAACTGGGACCCACACGGGGAACTGGGAACTGGGACCCACATGGGGGACCGGGAACTGGGACCCACACGGGGAACTGGGAACTGGGACCCACATGGGGGACCGGGAACTGGGACCCACACGGGGAACTGGGAGCTGGGACCCACATGGGGGACCGGGAACTGGGACCCACACGGGGAACTGGGAGCTGGGACCCACATGGGGGACCGGGAACTGGGACCCACACGGGGAACTGGGAACTGGGACCCACATGGGGGACCGGGAACTGGGACCCACACGGGGAACTGGGAACTGGGACCCACATGGGGGACCGGGAACTGGGACCCACACGGGGAACTGGGAGCTGGGACCCACATGGGGGACCGGGAACTGGGACCCACACGGGGAACTGGGAGCTGGGACCCACATGGGGGACCGGGAACTGGGACCCACACGGGGAACTGGGAGCTGGGACCCACATGGGGGACCGGGAACTGGGACCCACACGGGGAACTGGGACCCACACGGGGAACTGGGAACTGGGACTCACACGGGGAACTGGGACCCACACGGGGAACTGGGACCCACACGGGGAACTGGGACCCACACGGGGAACTGGGACCCACACGGGGAACTGGGACCCACACGGGGAACTGGGACCCACACGGGGAACTGGGACCCACACGGGGAACTGGGACCCACACGGGGAACTGGGACCCACACGGGGAACTGGGACCCACACGGGGAACTGGGACCCACACGGGGAACTGGGACCCACACGGGGAACTGGGACCCACACGGGGAACTGGGACCCACACGGGGAACTGGGAACTGGGACCCACACGGGGAACTGGGAACTGGGACCCACACGGGGAACTGGGAACTGGGACCCACATGGGGAACTGGGAACTGGGACCCACACGGGGAACTGGGACCCACACGGGGAACTGGGACCCACACGGGGAACTGGGAACTGGGACCCACACGGGGAACTGGGACCCACACGGGGAACTGGGACCCACATGGGGAACTGGGAACTGGGACCCACACGGGGAACTGGGAGCTGGGACCCACACGGGGAACTGGGAACTGGGACCCACACGGGGAACTGGGAACTGGGACCCACACGGGGAACTGGGAACTGGGACCCACACGGGGAACTGGGAACTGGGACCCACATGGGGAACTGGGAACTGGGACCCACATGGGGAACTGGGAACTGGGACCCACACGGGGAACTGGGAGCTGGGACCCACACGGGGAACTGGGAACTGGGACCCACACGGGGAACTGGGAACTGGGACCCACACGGGGAACTGGGAACTGGGACCCACACGGGGAACTGGGAACTGGGACCCACACGGGGAACTGGGAACTGGGACCCACATGGGGAACTGGGAACTGGGACCCACACGGGGAACCGGGAACTGGGACCCACACGGGGAACTGGGAACTGGGACCCACATGGGGAACTGGGAACTGGGACCCACACGGGGAACCGGGAACTGGGATCCACATGGGGAACTGGGAACTGGGACTCACACGGGGAACTGGGAACTGGGACCCACACGGGGAACTGGGAACTGGGACCCACATGGGGAACTGGGAACTGGGACCCACACGGGAGACCGGGACCTGGGACCCACACGGGGGACCGGGACCTGGGACCCACACGGGGGACCGGGACCTGGGACCCACACGGGGGACCGGGACCTGGGACCCACACGGGGGACCGGGAACTGGGACCCACATGGGGGACCGGGAACTGGGACCCACATGGGGGACCGGGAACTGGGACCCACATGGGGGACCGGGAACTGGGACCCACATGGGGGACCGGGAACTGGGACCCACATGGGGGACCGGGAACTGGGACCCACATGGGGGACCGGGAACTGGGACCCACATGGGGGACCGGGAACTGGGATCCACACGGGGTACCGGGAACTGGGATCCACACGGGGGACCGGAAATATAGAGGGAGAGACTCACAAAAGTGATGAAGAACGTCATAACCCAACATGAATAAAATAATATTGAGACCTTGTCTCCAAATTAAGCAAAAATAACTTTGAAAATTGATAAATTAGACACATGTGCAACACTTGGGTATCTTTATTGAGGAAACGTTTCGCCACACAATGGCTTCATCAGTCCATACAAAGGAAAACAGTGAAGAACAGGAGGAGTTTGAGGTAATCAGTCCCTCAGCCTTGAGTCGATGTAGTCAGTCCATCAATCTCGAAAAGAATACAGCATATGTGCGAAGTAGTGGCTTATATACTGTAGGCAGGAGAGGTGCAGCAGTCGTAGGTGGTATCATATTTGTCCAGTGTGGAAGTAGGTTATGTGATACCACCTACGACTGTTGCACCTCTCCTGCCTACAGTATATAAGTCACTGCTTCGCACATACGCTGTATTCTTTTCAAGATTGATGGACTGACTACATCGACTCAAGGCTGAAGGACTGATTACCTCAAAGTCCTCCTGTTCTTCACTGTTCTCCTTGGTATGGACTGATGAAGCCACTGTGTGGCGAAACGTTTCCTCAATAAAGATATCGAAGTGTTGCACATGTGTCTAATTTATCAACTTGTCTGTTCTCTGAACCATTGATCTACAACTTTGAAAATATCGAGTATGAAGGGAGCAACTAAGCGTTGCTATGATTTGATTACTTCGTGGAAGTGAGAGCGGAGGAATGAATGGAAGGAGAGGCGCAATACAAACCAGATTATATAAGGGAAGACTATGAAGAGAGAAGGGAAATTTCTGAGGGAAATCCACGAGAAAGAATTAATTACAAAGACTACCCCTAGATGTCTGATGTAACAGACGAAAACTGCAGAGAGGCAAATGAGAAATAAATACCAAGTACTAGAAAGAATATGAAAAACACATATAGCCGTGGTTCAACTAGGAATGCAGAGACGCAAAGAGGAGGACCAAAAGGGCATGGAAAAGATACGGATCTCTAGAAACAGCAAGAAACAGGGAAATAAGTAAATAAACCAGAAACGATTTCGGGAGAATAAGGAGGGAGGCCAAGTAGCAATTTGAAAAGGACACTGTATTCACAAGTAAAATGATACCGAAACTTCTTCATAGTTACGTAAGAAGGAAAGTGATTAAAGGCTGTACCCTTCTCCAGAACATCACTTCAGTTGAGATCATTTATTCCCAGGATGACTCGAGTCTGGAACACATTCGTACAGCATTATGATATAAACGAGATAAAGTCAGTTGATCAAATGAAAATGCTGGCCCACAGATGGTTCCAACTTCATCCTGTTCCCTACTTGTATGTTTCATAATAAAAATGCTTTCAAATGAGCTGATGTAGGTAACAGCTCTTAACTTGTCAATAAAGTTAGGAATACTTAACCTGTAAATAGCTTGTCAATAAAGCTAGGGATCCTTAACCTAACCTTGTCAAACCCTATGTAATAATAAAAAAAAAGATCATCATCTTACAAGGAGGAGATCTTAAAGACATGTTTACAGTAGCATAGGGAAAAAAAATCTAGTAAACAAGTGTAGAACCCAACAGAAGAGTCTATAAACAATGAAACTATTTGAATCGAATCGAATTATGACCAGAGGTTTGGTTAGATGGGGAAGGAAGAAAGATGGGTAAGGATGGAAATATGGAAAAAGGGTGGGTGGGGGTAGTAGAGGTGGGGTAATAAAGGTAAACGACCTTACCACTTTGGTGCATTTTAATGCAAGTGTGTGTGTGTGTGTGTGTGTGTGTGTGTGTGTGTGTGTGTGTGTGTGTGTGTGTGTGTGTGTGTGTGTGTGTGTGTGTGTGTGTGTGTAGTGTTATTCATGAATTCATAAAATTCATAGAATGGGGTATAACACTCTACCCATCAGCTTCACATAGTTATAAGGGATATACTTTTTGCAATTGCGCTTTTTTTTACTGATTGCAGGGCATAGGGTGGAAATGATGGTAGAAGGGCGCTTGATGTAGGTTGGCTGCTTCCTGGAGTTACTGGTTGGCTCAGCTGCTTCCGAGGTGGTGTCCTGCCATAGTAGGTTTGCAGTGTTACATAGCTAGATGTAAGATGGGTGGTTTTTATCTTTATTGGACACAGAAGGGTTCTGGCAGTACCCATTCTTCTGCATCTTCTGGGAGGTCACTCAGGAACACAGATCTCTGGAAGTTACCCTTGTTGATGAAGCATCGCACTCTTTGTTAGAGGGTCATTCTTTGGGCTCTGTGAGGTGTGTTGTTGATGTAGTTGGTGGTTGTTGGTTGGGGAAGGATTTCTCTGTCTGGTATATAGAGTTCTTGTATGGCTTATAGTTGTCTCTTCTTTAGTTTATCTAGTCTAACATTTATTGCATCTATCTCCTGTTGGATGTATAGATCTTCCATCCTGATTCTCTCTCTCCTCCTGTAGCCTGTGATAAAGCGGAGTGCTCTATTCTGGACTCTGTGTAGCTGTAGCATGTTGGATTTCGTTGTTAATGACATGGGTACTAGACTGGTCCAAAAATACATTTCTCAAACTTCAAAGAAAGTGAGCTTCACAATGTAATTTTTATTCCGCTATATGAGCCTATACTGAGTGCCAAAATTTGGACCATTTCATGCATATTTAAATGTTGCACGAAACTTCATCTTTGGTTTCCCTCTGTCGTAGATGGCATCCTCAGCACCGAGTACACGAAGTGCATCGGAATGGTGGCTAGTAGGGTGAACCCTCGAGTTTTACTCAACTGCCCGGCTTCCAACGCGAGGCGAGGTACGTCGCATGTTCTTTCGCCTGAAGCAGAACCTACTCTCACCTTTCGTTGCCTTGATCTACGTCCGGTCCTGGAAACAGGCTCCGTGTGGCGTGCAAGCCCCTCGCAATGACTTGGACTTCCTCCAAACCCTTCGAGCGTATCTTTATCCAAAGAGATCACGAATGCTGCTGCCATCACCTTTGCACGCCATCTCTGGTATCTGGTGGAGCACCTGGTTGGATTGGCATTCTTCGACGAGAAAGTTGACATTGCAACAAAGCACAAGATGGTGACCAACCTCGAGCGGGAAAAGAAACCAGGGTGATCCCGTCGCCTGCAAGGTGTCACAGAGATTGGAGTCAGATTGGACGAGTTCGTGACTAAGAGGACGCTGAAGATGTTTAGCGTCACTGCTGAGCAGAGGAAGGGGAAGAAAAAATATTCCTTCTTAAATGAAGACCCGAAACGTTGGAGACAAACACGATGTTCCTGGAAATGAAGTCTACAGGCTCTTTAAAGGTCATAAGGTCATAAACGACACAGAAGAAACAGCTGTTTTTCTCGTTCAGATCTTCACTGCGTCGCTGACCAAGGACAGGGAGCAGGAACAGTACCTTCTTCGCCTCGTGGCGAAGAAGGTACTGCTCCTGCTCCGACCATGGAGAGACTAATGAAGGAGGGTGATTGCTGAATTTTTGAAGGACAGATAGAAGTCCCACCTTATTTCGTCTTTCAAGTAGGCACGAGGAAGCATTATTACGAGCGAGCGAGTGCAGCGACGTCTTACTGGCAGCTGGTGTGACAGATGAGCTACCCGACACGACCGGATGCTTTTGAGAGGCTAATAACTTTTTCCCTATATAAGATAGACACCTAATTCATTTTGAATCTGATAGTCTCATGAAATAAATTATTATTAACCATTTGTTTTGCGGAAATTCCATGGGATCCCGCTAGAAAACCACAGTATTTGAGGGAATGTTTAGCCAAATTTCGACGTTTGCTCAACTTGAGATTTTCTGTTGTGACGCTATGTTTTCTTCACTGAATTCGAAAAAGAAAAGATGGGAGAATACGATTAAGAATTTACACTAACGTTTCTTTCAACTTTTAGTTGGAGAAATCAGCGGGGAAAAAACACCAATTTTTAGTGATTTTTCAGTTGAATACATCGTCCAGTAGTTGGCGAAGGTCGATCAAAATCGACGATTTCTCATCCAAGAATTCATGACAAACACGTTGCTTTATTTAAATCGAGTGGTACCTCCTCTTCAATGCACATATAATCGCTCGGTTGTTTCGCACTCAACAAAGCGCTAAAAACTAGTTATATGCTTTCAGAGAAAACTGTAGCTATGCTATGTGAAAGAGGAACAAAAATTTAATTTCCCTAGTTTCTCTTCCGTCAGCGAGAGACGCCTTTTTGCGTGACCCCCTAATATTGAACGAAATTTCCTGAAAATTGGTCTGAATGTTACTCAGGAACAGTGTAACAAAATAAAACATGTGAAGCAACCAATTTCACAACTATATTGTTTTGGACCAGTCTAATGGATACAGGAGGATATTCAAGCATAGGTCTTACCATCACCTTGTACAGGTGTTTTTTGATGTGGGTAAGGGCTTGATTAAACCTGTATAGTTGGTTGAGGAGGGTTTTAGCTAAGTTCACCTTTTTAGAAAAGTGAGATGTGAAGTGGAGTAATCTATCTCATATGCCAGGATCTTGTTCGGGTTTCTGATGGAATTAGGTGTACCTCTGATGGAGATATCCCCTTTGTCTTCTATAGTTGCTGGAAAACATCCGATGGTGATGATGAGGACTTTGTCTGGGTTGGTCGTAATTCCCCATTTCTTCTCCCAGTTTGTTCTTCGTAGTTCTGCATTCATTTTCTCTATTACCCTCACATGCTTATGTTTTCCCGATATGGGGGTGGATGACATTACATAGATAACATCAACAGCAAATTGGGTGATGATAGTGTCGCTGAATTCGGGTTGAGGGAGATAGTTTACATATATGTTTAAGAGTATAGGGCTAAGGCACGAGCCCTGTGGCACTTCAGCTGTACAGGGAATTCTTCACTTGCCTAACCTTTCGACATGACCTATTTCCACATTTGAATTTGTCAAATGTCATACCACATACGACTGCTGCACCTCACCTGCCTACAGTATATACATATGGTGTATTCTTTTCACGATTGATGGACTGATTACATCGACTCAAGGCTGGAGGACTGATTACCTCAAACTCCTCCTGTTCTTCACCATTCTTCTTTGTATGGACTGATGAAGCCACTGTGTGGAGAAACGTTTCCTCATTTAAGATACCCAAGTGTTGCACATGTGTCTAATTTATCAACTTGTCGGTTCTCTAATCCATTTATCTACATTCCTGTCAGGCACAGCAACATCTTGGGATCTTAATACAGGGAATTCTTCACTTGTCTAACCTTTAGGGATGACCTACTTCCACATTAGAATTTGTCAAATGTGATACCACATACGACTGAAGGAGCAGAAACAGTGATTGGTCCTACAAAGCCTTCTTAATAGCTCTTGGGAGGATAGGCAACTATTACACATCTGGAAAAAGGCAGATATGGTTTCCTTATTTTACAAAAAGCGTCAAAAAACCCTGAACTGCAGGTCAGCTCTACTGATTTATACATCAAAAGTTGTGTGCAATATTATAAGGAGAAGCATGGTGGAGCACCACAAGAGGGGAGAATGTATCAAATAAAGCTACCACGGATTCAGCGACAGAAAATCGTAGCTAACAAAACTTATAGCAACGACACAACAGTTACTTAGATAAAAGAAGAACGGCAGAGTTGGGTGGACTGAGACACATTAGTCCACCAAAGGTTAATCCAGAAGGTATGTAAACAGCCACGGACAGTGCATAAGTATCTGACAGGACATAGAGTGTAACAGTCAGGAAGACAGAACCAGAATGGGAAAAGGTAAACAGTGGGGCATCAAAAGGTCACTACTGTGCCCCCTACTGTTTTATGAAATGTAAGAGACCTGCCTGATGGACGTGAATTAAACAGGTTCATATTTACAGAAGACGGAAATAAACTCAAGGATGATCTGGATAAGATGAAATGTTGATCAGACTAATGGTTAAGTCATTTAACCCTCGTTAATATTAGAAAATTAGGATTGGAAAAAGAGGGATAACAAAACCACTTCTGATCTTGGTACGATTAATGGTGTGTGTGTGGGGGGGGGGGGTAAAGGAAGTGCGTGAGCACACTCTTAGCAATCAGTAAAGTGTGGATTGAAAGAGATTATATATATATATATATATATATATATATATATATATATATATATATAAAATATAGGGAGGTACCATCTCTAGAACTTATGTATATATATATATATATATATATATATATATATATATATATATATATATATATATATATATATATATATATATATATATAATATAAGATCGCAGTAAACAAGTGATTTCAGAATATGCAAAACAGCCACTGTGAAAGAATAGAGAAATTCTAAGCGCTTTCGTGACTACTAACATTATCAAGGAGCAATAAAATTAATGCATCAGAGGAAGGCATATAAAGGGTCTAGACCACACCTCACTATCACATCCCACAAAGCAACACCTGACGAGCAATTCATAAGAAAGAGAACACTGCAGCAGGCACGCTGGCCCAACTATATAGTAGGTTGGTAGACAGCAACCACCCAGGGAGGTACTACCGTCCTTCCAAGTGAATGTAAAACAAAAGCCTGTAATTGTTTTACTTGATGGTAGGATTGCTGGTGTTTTTTGTCTGTCTCATAAATATGCAAGATTACAGGTATGTCTTGCTACTTCTACTTACACTTAGGTCACACTACACATACATGTACACGTTTATTTATACACACTCATCTGAGTTTTCTTTGATTTTATCTTAATAGTTCTTGGTCTTATTACTTTTCCTTTTATATCCATGGGGAAGTGGAATAAGAATCTTTCCTCCGTAAGCCATGCGTGTTGTAAAAGTCAACTAAAATGCCGGGAACAATGGGCTAGTAACCCTTTTTCCTGAAAAGATTACTAAAAAGAATAATAAGAAGAAATTTGTCAAAGTGGGAAGTCTTAATGTGCGTGGATGTTGTGCAAATGATAAGAAAGAGATGATTGTGGATGATATGAATGAGAAGAAGCTGGATGTCCTGGCTTTAAGTGAAACAAAGCTGAAGGGGTTGGGAGAGTTTCAGTGGAGAGGAATAAATGGGATTAGGTCAGGGGTTTCAAATAGAGTTAGAGCTAAAGAAGGAGTAGCAATAATGTTGAAGGATAAGATATGGCAGGAAAAGAGGGACTATAAATGTATTAATTCAAGGATTATGTGGAGTAAAATAAAGGCTGGATGTGAAAAGTGGGTTATAGTAAGCGTATATGCACCTGGAGAAGAGAGAAGTGTAGAGGAGAGAGAGAAATTTTGGGAAATGTTGAGTGAATGCGTGGGGAGTTTTGAACCAAGTGTGAGAGTACTGGTGGTTGGGGATTTCAATGCTAAAGTGGGTAAAAATGTTGTGGAGGGAGTAGTAGGTAAATTTGGGGTGCGAGGAGTAAATGGAAATGGGGAGCCTCTAATTGAGTTATGTGTAGAAAGAGATTTGGTAATAAGTAATACATATTTTATGAAAAAGAGGAAAAATAAATATACAAGGTATGATGTAGCACGTATTGAAAGTAGTTTGTTAGATTATGTATTGGTGGATAAAAGGTTGATGGCTAGGCTCCAGGATGTAATAAAGTTGGTAGAATTACCGACAATATGTAAAGTAAAAGGACACAAGTGCAACTAATGTGACATTTATTGTGGCAACGTTTCGCTCTCCAGGAGCATTATCAAGCCATTACAAACAATACCCTCTGTGTCCGCGTATTGTTTGTAATGGCTTGATAAAGCTCCTGGAGAGCGAAACGTTGCCACAATAAATGTCACATTAGTTGCACTTGTGTCCTTTTACTTTACATAGGTTCCAGGATGTACATGTTTATAGAGGGGCAACTGATATATCGGATAATTATTTAGCTGTAGCTACAGTTAGAGTAAGAGGTAGATGGGACAAGAGGAAGGTGTCAACAACAAGTAGGAGGGAAGTGAAAGTGTATAAACTAAGGGAGGAGGAAGTTCGGGCGAGACATAAGAGACTGTTGGCAGAAAGGTGGTCTAGTGCAAAGATGATTAGTGGGGGGGTTGAGGAGGGTTGGATGCGTTTTAAAAATGCAGTATTAGAATGTGGGGCAGAAGTTTGTGGTTATAAGAGGATGGGGGCAGGAGGAAAGAGGAGTGATTGGTGGAATGATGAAGTAAAGGGTGTGATAAAAGAGAAAAAGTTAGCTTATGAGAGGTTTTTACAAAGCAGAAGTGTTAAAAGAAGAGCAGAGTATATGGAGAGTAAAAGAAAGGTAAAGAGAGTGGTGAGAGAGTGCAAAAGGAGAGCAGATGATAGAGTGGGAGAGGCACTGTCAAGAAATTTTAATAAAAATAAGAAAATTTTTTGGAGTTAAACAAGTTAAGAAAGCCTAGGGAACGTATGGATTTGTCAGTTAAAAACAGAGAAGGGGAGTTAGTAGATGGGGAGAGGGAGGTATTAGGTAGATGGCGAGAATATTTTGAGGAACTTTTAAATGTTGAGGAAGAAAGGGAGGCGGTAATTTCATGCACTGGCCAGGGAGGTATACCATCTTTTAGGAGTGAAGACGAGCAGAATGTAAGTGTGGGGAAGGAACGTGAGGCATTACGTAGAATGATAGGGTGTAAAGCAGCTGGAACTGATGGGATCGTGACAGAAATGTTAAAAGCAGGGGGGGATATAGTGTTGGAGTGGTTGGTACTTTTGTTTAATAAATGTATGAAAGAGGGGAAGGTACCTAGGGATTGGCGGAGAGCATGTATAGTCCCTTTATATAAAGGGAAGGGGGACAAAAGAGATTGTAAAAATTATAGAGGAATAAGTTTACTGAGTATACCAGGAAAAGTGTACGGTAAGGTTATAATTGAAAGAATTAGAGGTAAGACAGAATGTAGGATTGCGGATGAGCAAGGAGGTTTTAGAGTGGGTAGGGGATGTGTAGATCAAGTGTTTACATTGAAGCATATATGTGAACAGTATTTAGATAAAGGTAGGGAAGTTTTTAATTGCATTTATGGATTTAGAAAAGGCACATGATAGAGTGGATAGGGGAGCAATGTGGCAGATTTTGCAAGTATATGGAATAGGTGGTAAGTTACTAAATGCTGTAAAGAGTTTTTATGAGGATAGTGAGGCTCAGGTTAGGGTGTGTAGAAGAGAGGGAGACTACTTCCCAGTAAAAGTAGGTCTTAGACAGGGATGTGTAATGCCACCATGGTTTAACATATTTATAGATGGGGTTGTAAAAGAAGTAAATGCTAGGGTGTTCGGGAGAGGGGTGGGATTAAATTATGGGTAATCAAATACAAAATGGGAACTGACACAGTTACTTTTTGCTGATGATACTGTGCTTATGGGAGATTCTAAAGAGAAATTGCAAAGGTTAGTGGATGAGTTTGGGAGTGTGTGTAAAGGTAGAAAGTTGGAAGTGAACACAGAAAAGAGTAAGGTGATGAGGGTATCAAATGATTTGGATAAAGAAAAAATGGATATCAAATTGGGGAGAAGGAGTATGGAAGAAGTGAATGTTTTCAGATACTTGGGAGTTGACGTGTCGGCGGATGGATTTATGAAGGATGAGGTTAACCATAGAATTGATGAGGGATAAAAGGTGAGTGGTGCGTTGAGGTATATGTGGAGTCAAAAAACGTTATCTATGGAGGCAAAGAAGGGAATGTATGAAAGTGTAGTAGTGCCAACACTCTTATATGGGTGTGAAGCTTGGGTTGTGAATGCAGCAGCGAGGAGACGGTTGGAGGCAGTGGAGATATCCTGTCTAAGGTCAATGTGTGGTGTAAATATTACGCAGAAAATTCGGAGTGTGGAAATTAGGAGAAGGTGTGGAGTTAATAAAAGTATTAGTCAGAGGGCTGAGGAGAGGTTGTTGAGGTGGTTTGGTCATTTAGAGAGAATGGATCAAAGTAGAATGACATGGAGAGCATTTAAATCTGTAGGGGAAGGAAGGCGGGGTAGGGGTCGTCCTCGAAAAGGTTGGAAGGGGTAAGGGAGGTTTTGTGGGCGAGGGGCTTGGACTTCCAGCAGGCGTGCATGAGCGTGTTACATAGGAGTGAATGGAGACGAGTGGTATTTGGGACCTGACGATCTGTTGGAGTGTGAGCAGGGTAATATTTAGTGAAGGGATTCAGGGAAACCGGTTATTTTTATATAGCCGGACTTGAATCCTGGAAATGGGAAGTACAATGACTGCACTCTAAAGGAGGGGTTTGGGATATTAGCAGTTTGGTGGGATATGCTGTGTATCTTTATACGTATATGCTTCTAAACTGTTGTGTTCTGAGCACCTCTGCAAAAACAGTGATAATGTGTGAGTGTGGTGAAAGTGTTGAATGATGATGAAAGTATTTTCTTTTCGGGGATTTTCTTTCTTTTTTTGGGTCACCCTGCCTCGGTGGGAGACGGCCGACTTGTTGGAAATATATCAGATTGGAGGGAGAGAGTATGGAGGAGGTGAACGTATTCAGATATTTGGGAGTGGACGTGTCAGCGGATGGGTCTATGAAAGATGAGGTGAATCATAGAATTGATGAGGGAAAAAGAGTGAGTGGTGCACTTAGGAGTCTGTGGAGACAAAGAACTTTGTCCTTGGAGGCAAAGAGGGGAATGTATGAGAGTATAGTTTTACCAACGCTCTTATATGGGTGTGAAGCGTGGGTGATGAATGTTGCAGCGAGGAGAAGGCTGGAGGCAGTGGAGATGTCATGTCTGAGGGCAATGTGTGGTGTGAATATAATGCAGAGAATTCGTAGTTTGGAAGTTAGGAGGAGGTGCGGGATTACCAAAACTGTTGTCCAGAGGGCTGAGGAAGGGTTGTTGAGGTGGTTCGGACATGTAGAGAGAATGGAGCGAAACAGAATGACTTCAAGAGTGTATCAGTCTGTAGTGGAAGGAAGGCGGGGTAGGGGTCGGCCTAGGAAGGGTTGGAGGGAGGGGGTAAAGGAGGTTTTGTGTGCGAGGGGCTTGGACTTCCAGCAGGCATGCGTGAGCGTGTTTGATAGGAGTGAATGGAGACAAATGGTTTTTAATACTTGACGTGCTGTTGGAGTGTGAGCAAAGTAACATTTATGAAGGGATTCAGGGAAACCGGCAGGCCGGACTTGAGTCCTGGAGATGGGAAGTACAGTGCCTGCACTCTGAAGGATGGGTGTTAATGTTGCAGTTTAAAAACTGTAGTGTAAAGCACCCTTCTGGCAAGACAGTGATGGAGTGAATGATGGTGAAAGTTTTTCTTTTTCGGGCCACCCTGCCTTGGTGGGAATCGGCCGGTGTGATAATAAAAAAAAAAAATATATATATATATATATATATATATATATATATATATATATATATATATATATATATATATATCACCGGATAACATTTGGTCTTCCTCACAATTTATGGAACATTTTGGAACACGCAGCCCCAGCCAGGAACCCCCACCAAAAAAAAAAAGGACGAAATCGAGAAAATGTTTAAAGATTTACAAGAATTGTTGGAGCTGAGAAAAGTGCCAAATACAGAGACCGGACAACTAAATCTTACAACAGCGGAGAAAAGGAGAGAAACTGGGGATATGATTATCATAAGAAAGACTGAGTCCTCGAAAGAGCAGACAAGGACAAGCTACAAGAGACCATCTAAAAACAGAGTACCGCAAAGGGAAGCTGGTGATACAGGTAAGTATTCAGAATGTCAGAACGTATTTCTTCAGTCACATAATGGTAGAAAAGTGGAAAGAGCTAGACGAGGCAGTGGTGAAGGAGGCTGTCTTCATTCACAGCTTCAGTAAGAATGACGAAACCTGAGTAGGTTCATGTTATATATGACGGTTAAGGTAACCGACGAGGCGGAGACAGGAGCGGAGACTCGACCTCAGCAAATGCAGCTCGGGGAATACTGGATAATATCCCTGGTCTGCGATACTCGGCAAAAATGAGCACTTCACGAGTGTGTGGGTGAGCATTTATGATGTTTACTGCTACGACCTGCATTACTGGACAACACTGGTGTCAGTGTGGTAGTTACCAGCATTACTGGACAACACTGGTGTCAGTGTGGTAGTTACCTGCATTACTGGACAACACTGGTGTCAGTGTGGTAGTTACCAGCATTACTGGACAACACTGGTGTCAGTGTGGTAGTTACCAGCATTACTGGACAACACTGGTGTCAGTGTGGTAGTTACCTGCATTACTGGACAACACTGGTGTCAGTGTGGTAGTTACCAGCATTACTGGACAACACTGGTGTCAGTGTGGTAGTTACCAGCATTACTGGACAACACTGGTGTCAGTGTGGTAGTTACCTGCATTACTGGACAACACTGGTGTCAGTGTGGTAGTTACCAGCATTACTGGACAACACTGGTGTCAGTGTGGTAGTTACCTGCATTACTGGACAACACTGGTGTCAGTGTGGTAGTTACCAGCATTACTGGACAACACTGGTGTCAGTGTGGTAGTTACCTGCATTACTGGACAACACTGGTGTCAGTGTGGTAGTTACCTGCATTACTGGACAACACTGGTGTCAGTGTGGTAGTTACCAGCATTACTGGACAACACTGGTGTCAGTGTGGTAGTTACCTGCATTACTGGACAACACTGGTGTCAGTGTGGCAGTTACCAGCATTACTGGACAACACTGGTGTCAGTGTGACAGTTACCAGCATTACTGGACAACACTGGTGTCAGTGTGGCAGTTACCAGCATTACTGGACAACACTGGTGTCAGTGTGGTAGTTACCAGCATTACTGGACAACACTGGTGTCAGTGTGGTAGTTACCAGCATTACTGGACAACACTGGCGTCAGTGTGACAGTTACCAGCATTATTGGTTACCAGCATTACTGGACAACACTGGTGTCAGTGTGGTAGTTACCTGCATTATTGGTTACCAGCATTACTGGACAACACTGGTGTCAGTGTGGTAGTTACCAGCATTACTGGACAACACTGGTGTCAGTGTGGCAGTTACCTGCATTACTGGACAACACTGGTGTCAGTGTGGTAGTTACCAGCATTATTGGTTACCAGCATTACTGGACAACACTGGTGTCAGTGTGGTAGTTACCAGCATTACTGGACAACACTGGTGTCAGTATGGCAGTTACCTGCATTACTGGACAACACTGGTGTCAGTGTGGTAGTTACCAGCATTACTGGACAACACTGGTGTCAGTGTGGTAGTTACCAGCATTACTGGACAACACTGGTGTCAGTGTGGTAGTTACCAGCATTATTGGTTACCAGCATTACTGGACAACACTGGTGTCAGTATGGCAGTTACCTGCATTACTGGACAACACTGGTGTCAGTGTGGTAGTTACAAGCATTACTGGACAACACTGGTGTCAGTGTGGTAGTTACCTGCATTACTGGACAACACTGGTGTCAGTGTGGTAGTTACCAGCATTACTGGACAACACTGGTGTCAGTGTGGTAGTTACCTGCATTATTGGTTACCAGCATTACTGGACAACACTGGTGTCAGTGTGGTAGTTACCTGCATTACTGGACAACACTGGTGTCAGTGTGGTAGTTACCAGCATTACTGGACAACACTGGTGTCAGTGTGGTAGTTACCTGCATTACTGGTTACCAGCATTACTGGACAACACTGGTGTCAGTGTGGTAGTTACCAGCATTACTGGACAACACTGGTGTCAGTATGGCAGTTACCTGCATTACTGGACAACACTGGTGTCAGTGTGGCAGTTACCAGCATTACTGGACAACACTGGTGTCAGTATGGCAGTTACCTGCATTACTGGACAACACTGGTGTCAGTATGGCAGTTACCAGTATTACTGGACAACACTGGTGTCAGTGTGGCAGTTACCAGCATTACTGGACAACACTGGTGTCAGTGTGGCAGTTACCAGCATTACTGGACAACACTGGTGTCAGTATGGCAGTTACCAGTATTACTGGACAACACTGGTGTCAGTATGGCAGTTACCAGCATTACTGGACAACACTGGTGTCAGTGTGGCAGTTACCAGCATTACTGGACAACACTGGTATCAGTGTGGCAGTTACCAGCATTACTGGACAACACTGGTATCAGTGTGGCAGTTACCAGTATTACTGGACAACACTGGTGTCAGTATGGCAGTTACCAGCATTACTGGACAACACTGGTGTCAGTGTGGCAGTTACAAGCATTACTGGACAACACTGGTGTCAGTGTGGCAGTTACCAGTATTACTGGACAACACTGGTGTCAGTATGGCAGTTACCAGCATTACTGGACAACACTGGTGTCAGTGTGGCAGTTACCAGCATTACTGGACAACACTGGTATCAGTGTGGCAGTTACCAGCATTACTGGACAACACTGGTATCAGTGTGGCAGTTACCAGTATTACTGGACAACACTGGTGTCAGTATGGCAGTTACCAGCATTACTGGACAACACTGGTGTCAGTGTGGCAGTTACCAGCATTACTGGACAACACTGGTATCAGTGTGGCAGTTACCAGCATTACTGGACAACACTGGTATCAGTGTGGCAGTTACCAGCATTACTGGACAACACTGGTGTCAGTGTGGCAGTTACCAGCATTACTGGACAACACTGGTGTCAGTGTGGCAGTTACCAGCATTACTGGACAACACTGGTGTCAGTGTGGTAGTTACCAGCATTACTGGACAACACTGGTGTCAGTGTGGTAGTTACCAGCATTACTGGACAACACTGGTGTCAGTGTGGTAGTTACCAGCATTACTGGACAACACTGGTGTCAGTGTGGTAGTTACCAGCATTACTGGACAACACTGGTGTCAGTGTGGTAGTTACCAGCATTACTGGACAACACTGGTGTCAGTGTGGTAGTTACCAGCATTACTGGACAACACTGGTGTCAGTGTGGCAGTTACCAGCATTACTGGAAAACCTTCAATAACTAATTATCATAAATAGTAGACAAGGACCGATTGAGCAAATCTTGAAGAAATATTATAGGAAGTGAATCGACATAACAAATGAGGAAACATTTACCAATGGGTGCTAGTCTCAAAGTGTAAATACAATAAAAAACTAACGAGAACCATACCATCAAATGGATAAGATTTAAAATACTAGATATATTTGGGTTGCTGGGGAACCAGTGAAGGTATCCCTGTATTGCATAACCCCAGCCCCCTGTATCTCAATACACGAGATAAGAACAGTGCACAGTTAAATACTAGAGTTGAGAATTTAAAGCGAATCAGAAAAAAACTTCACAAGTTATCGTATGGAAACTAATAACCCAAACCTAATTCAAAAGTTCCATTCAGATTTACCAGGTTTGAAGGTACACTACAGAGGTATACTACTGTGTATCCTAAAGCACACACGCACATTAATTTTGAAGCCGATGAAATGTTGCATTTTCAGCGGTTGTACTGTAGTGATGAAGCATTTACAAGAGTCACTCAGAAATTTTCACATGAAAACCAATATTTAAATTTTCTCATTTTCTTATATATATATATATATATATATATATATATATATATATATATATATGTATATATACATATATATATATATATGGTTGTTTAATATATTTATAGATGGGGTTGTAAAAGAAGTAAATGCTAGGGTGTTCGGGAGAGGGGTGGGATTAAATTATGGGGAATCAAATTCAAAATGGGAATTGACACAGTTACTTTTTGCTGATGATACTGTGCTTATGGGAGATTCTAAAGAAAAATTGCAAAGGTTAGTGGATGAGTTTGAGAATGTGTGTAAAGGTAGAAAGTTGAAAGTGAACATAGAAAAGAGTAAGGTGATGAGGGTATCAAATGATTTAGATAAAGAAAAATTGGATATCAAATTGGGGAGGAGGAGTATGGACGAAGTGAATGTTTTCAGATACTTGGGAGTTGACGTGTCAGCGGATGGATTTATGAAGGATGAGGTTAATCATAGAATTGATGAGGGAAAAAAGGTGAGTGGTGCGTTGAGATATATGTGGAGTCAAAAAACGTTATCTATGGAGGCAAAGAAGGGAATGTATGAAAGTATAGTAGTGCCAACACTCTTATATGGGTGTGAAGCTTGGGTTGTGAATGCAGCAGCGAGGAGACGGTTGGAGGCAGTGGAGATGTCCTGTCTAAGGTCAATGTGTGGTGTAAATATTATGCAGAAAATTCGGAGTGTGGAAATTAGGAGAAGGTGTGGAGTTAATAAAAGCATTAGTCAGAGGGCAGAAGAGGGGTTGTTGAGGTGGTTTGGTCATTTAGAGAGAATGGATCAAAGTAGAATGACATGGAAAGCATATAAATCTATAGGGGAAGGAAAGAGGGGTAGGGGTCGTCCTCGAAAGGGTTGGAAAGAGGGGGTAAAGGAGGTTTTGTGGGCGAGGGGCTTGGACTTCCAGCAAGCGTGCATGAGCGTGTTAGATAGGAGTGAATGGAGACGAATGATACTTGGGACCTGACGATCTGTTGGAGTGTGAGCAGGGTAATATTTAGTGAAGGGATTCAGGGAAACCGGTTATTTTCATATAGTCGGACTTGAGTCTTGGAAATGGGAAGTACAATGACTGCACTTTAAAGGAGGAGTTTGGGATATTGGCAGTTTGGAGGGATATGTTGTGTATCTTTATACTTATATGCTTCTAGACTGTTGTATTCTGAGCACCTCTGCAAAAGCAGTGATAATGTGTGAGTGTGGTGAAAGTGTTGAATGATGATGAAAGTATTTTCTTTTTGGGTATTTTCTTTCTTTTTTGGGTCACCCTGCCTCGGTGGGAGACGACCGACTTGTTGAAATATATATATATATATATATATATATATATATATATATATATATATATATATATATATATATATATATATATATATATATATATAAAAGGAAAATTGGGACCTACATACACCAATATCCATCTTCTTTTTTTCTAAGTAAGATTGGCGAGCATTAAAGACTTTAGTAAATAATTAAGTTCTGTTTAAGCTTTGGGTAAATACAATTTTTTTTACAATGGTCTTGAGAGTACACATATATTATGGGCACGTAAATAGTATATTATGTAGATTTAAATTAGAATTAACCAATAACATCAAACACTGACTTATTCCTAACTAGAAGACACATTCTCCAGTTATTTCACGGAAATCGTTTTCTTTAATTAAATTGGCACAGTAAAACTTATACAACGTAAACTCAAGGAGAAGCTTCCTTCAAGGAAACTACATTAACCATCCAGAAGATGCATTTTACAGGTATTGCACAAAATCCAACGAAATTTGTACCTACACAGCCTATATCCCCCAGAAAAGTTTCGTTCATTTAATAAGATCCGTCAGCCATTAAATACTGATGCTAATGAGAGTATTTTTAATTTAATCATGGAAGAAGCATAAAGCGCCTGGAGAGTGGGAGGAGTTCAGATAAGATCCAAGAGAAGTATTAATACAATTCCTTGGATCAAGAGCCAATCTTCAACATCAATTAAACATGTAATTTGCCTTGAAAAGTTATGTTTCATATTCAATGCAAAATGTTATACACGAGTGTTGAAATTTTGAAGCCGATCAAAAAAGGCTTTCTAAAGTTACATGGAAACCAATACCCAGGATGATCTATGTAAAACTGAGCAGACGGCATCTACTGTTAACTGTTCCATTTACCTTCCGTTAGTTATAGTTCACCACTGCTGAAGTTATGACCATCAGATAAGACATTCTGAGGTTATAAACACTGAAGGAAGTTAGTGGAAGACAAGAACACTACAGAACAGTGTGCCCACTAGGAAAAAAAAAAAACAGGCAACTACACAGACCAAATTCATTACAAAAATATTTCTAATTAAAATGCAACCAACGATTAGGGTTTGAAGCCTATCAGAAAATGCATTTTCCAGTAACTGATCTCACAGCACCGATTCTAAGACTTTTAAAAATGCCAGTAAAAATTCAAATTAGCACCTACACAGTCTAAACTTACAGAATATCTTCCTTCTTATGAAATGTATCAACATTAATATTTTGAAGCTAATGAAATTAAGCATCTTTAGTTCCTGAATGATAATCGAAATCACTATATTCATTTAACAAAATTGAAAAATTTAACTAATGCAGCCCAATAACAACGCGAATCTTGAAAAACACACTAAGGGTGTAAATTTGAAGCCGACCATGAGAGTCATTCTCCAGCTATCTCACGAATTCTCAAGATTCCAAATATTTTTTTTAATACATTGACAAATTTTCCGACACACAAACTAAACATAATGAGTACAATCCTGGTCATAAGATACATCAGCCATTAAATACTGAAGCCGTTCAGAATTGGAAAGCTGAAGCGTATTAATATTTAATAGAAATAAAAGTCAAATAATTTTACTCAAAATCGGCAAAATGTGCACCACAAACTGCAGTTTCACTCTCCACCGTCGTCAAAGTAGAAGGCATATTTTTTTTTTTTTAATCATTCGAAGTTAAGCAGCAGACGCTGCCTAGAGTCTATGCCCCCGAGGCCCGGTTCATGACCAAGTCTAGCGGTGGATTAGAGTCTGATCACTCACACTGTTACTGCTGGCCGTACGAACCACAGACCAGTTGGTTAGCAAGTGACTTAAGGAACTAATCAAGCTTCCTTTTGAAGATAGCTAGCTAGGAGTCTATTGGTAATCCACCTTATGAAGAGAGGCTGTTGAATAATCTTGGATCCTTACACTTAATGTGCTTTGTCTCAGTGTACTCATGGCGCTCATGCTTTTCATTAAGGGAATGATTTCAGAGTGGTGATTTTGGACTAGTCCCACTAGAATTTTCCAGGTGTAAATTACATATCTTTCTCGCCAACGTTCCATGGCTTGACCAAACTTATACGTGCAGTAAAGGATATCTGTACATTCTCTAGATCTGTAATTTAGTTTGCCTTGGATGGGGATGTTAGAGTACAACAGTATTCCAGTCTAAAAAGAACAAGTAACTGAAAGAGGATCATCACTGGACTGTCATCCCTTATTTTGAAGGTTCACATTACCTTGAAGGCAAGATCTTTTCACATTAAGTCTTTCACATTAGTTTCCCGCTCTGATGTTTGGTTAGAATTTATTTTATACTAGGCGTTGGAGCTTTTATTTCCTTCAACTTTCCATAACGGATTAACTGAAATTTGTCCTCATTGAACATCATATTGTTTTTTGCGGCCTAGTGGAAGACTTGATTTATATCCACTTGGAGATTGTGTCCACAATGGATAACACTCATGTAAATTCTAGTGTCGTCTGCAAAAGATAATACAGAGCTATGATTGACGAGTCTATGTCAGATATGAGGATGACTGAAAGGATGGGGGCGACATGTGACTTCCTCATTCCTTCCTTTCCCTGAACCAAACACACAATCGGGAATAAATATACAGAATACCACTATCACCAGATTTAATTTGAAAGATATCAAACACATTTCGGGAATCATGGAATGAGTTCTACAACTTTGCACATGCTAATAGCTGGATGAACCCTTTCCCGGTACAGTGAACCTGTGGTGGAAATTTAAGCTGATGGAAAAGGCCTTATGAAGCTACAAGTGAAAATTTGGAAGAAAAAAATCAGGTATCCATTTCAAGGTCCTCGTTCATGGATACCATGAAACTGACCAACCACTGAAACTAATACTACACATTAATATACATTTAAAACATGTAAGTAAAACAGAATACAAATAAAAACATTTAAAATGCATTTAATTTTATAAAGTAAAAGACCCACATGTGTGTGAACACGGTGGACAGTGTGCGAGCAAGGTGGATGGTGTGTGAGCACGGTCGACAGTGTGTGAGCAAGGTGGATGGTGTGTGAGCACGGTGGATAGTGTGTGAGCACGGTGGACAGTGTGTGAGCACGGTGGACGGTGTGTGAGCACGGTGGACGGTGTGTGAGCACGGTGGACGGTGCGTGAGCACGGTGGACGGTGCGTGAGCACGGTGGACGGTGGACAGTGCGTGAGCACAGTGGATGGTGTGTGAGCACGGTGGACGGTGTGGGATCACGGTGGACGGTGTGGGAGCACGGTGGACGGTGTGAGAGCACGGTGGACGGTGTGAGCACAGTGGATGGTGTATGAGCACGTTGGATGGTGTGTAAGCACGGTGGATGGTGTGTGAACACGGTGGACAGTGTGTAAGCACGGTGGATGGTGTGTGAGCATGGTGGACAGTGTGTAAGCACGGTGGATGGTGTGTGAGCACAGTGGACAGTGTTTGAGCACGGTGGATGGTGTGTGAGCACGGTGGACGGTGTGTAAACATGGTGGATGGAGTGTGAGCACGGTGGACAGTGTGTGACCACGGTGGACAGTGTGTGAGCACGGTGGACGGTGCGTGAGCACGGTGGACGGTGGACGGTGGACAGTGCGTGAGCACAGTGGACGGTGTGGGAGCACGGTGGACGGTGTGGGAGCACGGTGGACGGTGTGGGAGCACGGTGGACGGTGTGGGAGCACGGTGGACGGTGTGAGCACAGTGGATGGTGTATGAGCACGTTGGATGGTGTGTAAGCACGGTGGATGGTGTGTGAACACGGTGGACAGTGTGTAAGCACGGTGGATGGTGTGTGAGCACAGTGGACATTGTGTGAGCACAGTGGATGGTGTGTGAGCATGGTGGACAGTGTGTAAGCACGGTGGATGGTGTGTGAGCACAGTGGACAGTGTGTGAGCACAGTGGATGGTGTGTGAGCACGGTGGACGGTGTGTAAGCATGGTGGATGGAGTGTGAGCACGGTGGACAGTGTGTGAGCACGGTGGACAGTGTGTAAGCATGGTGGATGGTGTGTGAGCACGGTCGACAGTGTGTGAGCACAGTGGATGGTGTGTGAGCACGGTCGACAGTGTGTGGCACGGGGGATGGTGTGCGAGCACGGTGGACAGTGTGAGCACGGTGGATGGTGTGTGAGCACGGTGGACAGTGTATGAGCACGGTGGATGGTGTGTGAGCACGGTGGATGGTGTGTGAGCACGGTGGACAGTGTGTGAGCACGGTGGACAGTGTGTGAGCACGGTGGACAGTGTGTGAGCACGGTGGATGGTGTGTGAGCACGGTAGACAGTGTGTGAGCACGGTGGATGGTGTGTGAGCACGATGGACGGTGTGTGAGCACGGTGGATGGTGTGTGAGCAGTGTGGACAGTGTTTGAGCATGGTGGATGATGAGTGAGCACGATGGACAGTGAGCACGGTGGACAGTGTGTGAGCGCGGTGGATGGTGTGTGAGCACGGACAGTGTGAGCACGGTGGACAGTGTGTGAGCACGGTGAATGGTGTGTGAGCACGGTGGACAGTGTGTGAGCACGGTGAATGGTGTGTGAGCACGGTGGACAGTGTGTGAGCACGGTGGACGGTGCGTGAGCACGGTGGACGGTGCGTGATCACGGTGGACGGTGTGTGAGCACGGTGGACGGTGCGTGAGCACGGTGGACGGTGCGTAAGAACGGTGGACGGTGCGTGAGCACGATGAACGGTGTGTGAGCACGGTAGACAGTGCGTGAGCACGGTGAACGGTGTGGGAGCACGGTGGACGGTGTGAGCACAGTGGATGGTGTATGAGCATGGTGGACGGTGTGTAAGCACGGTGGATGGTATGTGAACACAGTGGACATTGTGTGAGCACAGTGGATGGTGAAGATGGTGGACAGTGTGTAAGCACGGTGGATGGTGTGTGAGCACGGTGGATGGTGTGTGAGCACGGTGGACGGTGTGTAAGCATGGTGGATGGTGTGTGAGCAAGGTGGACAGTGTGAGCACGGTGGACAGTGTGAATGCATGGTGGATGGTGTGTGAGCACGATCGACAGTGCGTGAGCACGGTCGACAGTGTGTGAGCACGGTGGATGGTGTGAGCACGGTGGACAGTGTGTGAGCACGGTGGATGGTGTGTGAGCACGGTGGACAGTGTGCGAGCACGGTGGATGGTGTGTGAGCACGGTGGACAGTGTGTGAGCACGGTGGATGGTGTGTGAGCACGGTGGACTGTGTGAGCACGGTGGACAATGTGTGAGCACGGTGGACAGTGTGTGAGCACCGTGGACAGTGTGTGAGCATGGTGGATGGTGTGTGAGTACGGTGGACAGTGTGTGAGCACGGTGGACAGTGTGTGAGCACGGTGGACAGTGTGTGAGCACGGTGGACTGTGTGAGCACGGTGGACAGTGTGTAAGCATGGTGGATGGTGTGTGAGCACGGTCGACAGTGTGTGAGCACAGTGGATGGTGTGTGAGCACGGTCGACAGTGTGTGGCACGGTGGATGGTGTGCGAGCACGGTGGACAGTGTGTGAGCACGGTGGATGGTGTGTGAGCACGGTGGACAGTGTGTGAGCACGGTGGATGGTGTGTGAGCACGGTGGACAGTGTGTGAGCACGGTGGATTGTGTGTGAGCACGGTGGATGGTGTGTGAGCACGGTGGACAGTGTGTGAGCACGGTGGATGGTGTGTGAGCACGGTGGACAGTGTGTGAGCACGGTGGATGGTGTGTGAGCACGGTGGACTGTGTGAGCACGGTGGACAGTGTGTGAGCACGGTGGACAGTGTGTGAGCACGGTGGATGGTGTGAGTACGGTGGACAGTGTGTGAGCACGGTGGATGGTGTGTGAGCACAGTGGACAGTGTGCGAGCACGGTGGATGGTGTGTGAGCACGGTGGACAGTGTGTGAGCACGGTGGATGGTTTGTGAGCACGGTGGACTGTGTGAGCACGGTGGACAGTGTGTGAGCACCGTGGACAGTGTGTGAGCATGGTGGATGGTGTGTGAGCACGGTGGGTGGTGTGTGAGCACGGTGGACAGTGTGTGAGCACGGTGAACAGTGTGTGAGCACGGTGGGTGGTGTGTGAGCACGGTGGACAGTGTGTGAGCACGGTGGACAGTGTGTGAGCACGGTGGATGGTGTGTGAGCACGGTGGACAGTGTGTGAGCACGGAGGATGGTCTGTGAGCACGGTGGACAGTGTGTGAGCACGGTGAACAGTGTGTGAGCACGGTGGACAGTGTGTGAGCACGGTGGACAGTGTGTGAGCACGGTGGACAGTGTGTGAGCACGGTGGACAGTGTGTGAGCACGGTGGACAGTGTGTGAGCACGGTGGACAGTGTGTGAGCACGGTGGATGGTGTGTGAGCACGGTGGATGGTGTGTGAGCACGGTGGAGAGTGTGAGCACGGTGGACAGTGTGTGAGCACGGTGGACAGTGTGTGAGCACGGTGGACAGTGTGTGAGCACGGTGGATGGTGTGTGAGCACGGTGGACAGTGTGTGAGCACGGTGGATGGTGTGTGAGCACGGTGGACAGTGTGTGAGCACGGTGGACAGTGTGTGAGCACGGTGGATGGTGTGTGAGCATGGTGGGTGGTGTGTGAGGACGGTGGACAGTGTGTGAGCACGGTGGACAGTGTGTGAGCACGGTGGATGGTGTGTGAGCACGGTGGATGGTGTGTGAGCACGGTGGACAGTGTGTGAGCACGGAGGATGGTGTGTGAGCACGGTGGACAGTGTGTGAGCACGGTGAACAGTGTGTGAGCACGGTGGACAGTGTGTGTGAGCACGGTGGACAGTGTGTGAGCACGGTGGACAGTGTGTGAGCACGGTGAACAGTGTGTGAGCACGGTGGACAGTGTGTGAGCACGGTGGACAGTGTGTGAGCACGGTGGACAGTGTGTGAGCACGGTGGATGGTGTGTGAGCACGGTGGATGGTGTGTGAGCACGGTGGACAGTGTGTGAGCACGGTGGACAGTGTGTGAGCACGGTGGACAGTGTGTGAGCACGGTGGATGGTGTGTGAGCACGGTGGACGGTGTGTGAGCACGGTGGATGGTGTGTGAGCACGGTGGACTGTGTGAGCACGGTGGACAGTGTGTGAGCACGGTGGATGGTGTGTGAGCACGGTGGACTGTGTGAGCACGGTGGACAGTGTGAGCACGGTGGACAGTGTGTGAGCACGGTGGACGGTGTGTGAGCACGGTGGACAGTGTGTGAGCACGGTGGACGGTGTGTGAGCACGGTGGACAGTGTGTGAGCACGGTGGACAGTGTGTGAGCACGGTGGACAGTGTGTGAGCACGGTGGACAGTGTGTGAGCACGGTGGACGGTGTGTGAGCACGGTGGACAGTGTGTGAGCACGGTGGACAGTGTGTGAGCACGGTGGACGGTGTGTGAGCACGGTGGACAGTGTGTGAGCACGGTGGACGGTGTGTGAGCACGGTGGACAGTGTGTGAGCACGGTGGACGGTGTGTGAGCACGGTGGACAGTGTGTGAGCACGGTGGACAGTATGTGAGCACGGAGGATGGTGTGTGAGCACGGTGGACAGTGTGTGAGCACGGTGGACAGTGTGTGAGCACGGTGGACAGTGTGTGAGCACGGTGGACAGTGTGTGAGCACGGTGGACAGTGTGTGAGCACGGTGGACAGTGTGTGAGTACGGTGGACAGTGTGTGAGCACGGTGGACAGTGTGTGAGCACGGTGGACAGTGTGTGAGCACGGTGGACAGTGTGTGAGCACGGTGGACAGTGTGTGAGCACGGTGGACAGTGTGTGAGCACGGTGGACAGTGTGTGAGCACGGTGGATGGTGTGTGAACGAACACACATGGTGGACAGTGGAGCACATCGTCTTTAAGAAAGTTACTATAAGGCTAATCACATAATTTGCAATAAGATGACAGTAAACAGGTGATATCACAATATGCTAAACAACCACTGTGAAAAAATAGTGAAATTCCAAGCGATTTCTAGCCCGTTCGGTGGCAAAAATCTAAATCTTATCGTGATTTCTCACATCAAGGGCATGTAATAATAATACCAGAACAGCAGACGACTGTATAACTTCACGGTCACATCCAACAATACACCCGTCCCATTATGATGCCGGTGGGATGGTCAAGTACTTCTCAAACATAGATTAAATTCTTTAAAATTTTATTAATTATAAATTAATCTAATTTGTATAATCCTGAACCAATATTCATATTAAAATCAAAATTATTTTTTTATGAAGCTTGATTCAATTAAATTTCCCTCATCCATCGACCTGCTTGATACAACTTTCTCGCCCTTTTGAAAATCAATTGGATGGTTAAAATTTCTCGCATTAATAAACAGAGCTTTAGACTCCTCTCCAGTTCTAATGCTATATTTAGTCATTTTAGTTCAAGGCCTCTACCAATTTAAACGACCATAATAAACTTTTATATTTTTTTTGCAGGGAATCTTGCAGACACAGCCATCAATATTTTTTGTGGGAATTTCTAATCATAAGTTTTTTACTGTATCAAGCTTTTCAAATACAACTTTGATTTGAAAATTCTTAAGAAGGTATATCATGATAAGGGAGAACCAAAATATTTCTGGTTGATTATGTTTGTTTGTTCTTCTTTGAATGGTAAAATGTATTTCTAGCAATTTTAGAAGATTTATCAATTAAGTATTTTGGGTATTTTTTATCATTAGCTATTTCCTAAGTCTTCAAGATTTCTTCATCTATGAACTCTGGGCTGCAAATACACAAAGCTATCAAAAACATGGGTGAAAATACAGAAAGTTTAACTCCGGCATGATGTGAAGAACAGTGCACATAAGTTATTCATTGGTTTTCTGCATATTTTTTAATTTACAATCATGGTTCCTTTAATGATCAAGACATCTAGAAAAAGCTATGAGTTATTTTTGTTCAAACTCAACAGTAGAATTTATAAAATGAGCTAGACTATTTAATTCAACAAGGAAATGGTTTATAGTATCTATATTCTTGGGTATTAGACACAGAACATTATATGCAAGACAAGCCACGGGGCGGAGGAGGGGGGGAGGTTAAAACTTTACCTCAAGTATACTTCACACTTCTCAGTGCATCA
Organism: Cherax quadricarinatus; assembly: GCF_038502225.1. NCBI lineage: Eukaryota > Metazoa > Arthropoda > Malacostraca > Decapoda > Parastacidae > Cherax > Cherax quadricarinatus. The sequence continues at coordinate 36,763,854 of NC_091303.1, read as the reverse complement.
TAATGAGCTGTGCAATGTTGGAAAAGTAGCAACAGGAGAAACAAGGGAAAGTTTCTCCTGTTCCTACCTTTGCAACACTGCACAGCTCCTGATGAGAAGTGTGAAAGTACTGTAACTAAAGATTTCCAACCCCCCCCCCCCGTGGCTTTTCTTGCATTGTTAAGATCGCCTCTCTGCGAATGTTTACGCATACACACACAGGTGGGGGTATAATATGTGTGTATATATATATATATATATATATATATGTGTGTGTGTGTGTGTGTGTGTGTGTGTGTGTGTGTGTGTGTGTGTGTGTGTGTGTGTACATGCATGTGTAGTCTAAAATAAGTGTAAGTAGAAGTAGCAAAATATATTTGTTGTCCCGCCTGTTTTTGTGACAGAAAAGACACCAGTAATTTTGTCACGTAAAACTAATATATATATATATATATATATATATATATATATATATATATATATATATATATATATATATATATATATATATTACTTGTACGCAAGTACATACATTGAGAATTAACACTTTCACTGAGTAACTCCCTGGCATAAGGAATATATCACAAGGTTCTAAGCTTGACACAGGTATGTATATATATATATATATATATATATATATATATATATATATATATATATATATATATATATATATATATATATATATATATAAACACTAATCTCTGGCTGAAGGAGACTCGAACCTACGAACCTTAGGACAAGGTACGCAGTGCTTTACCAATCTACCCACACTGGACCAGTGTGGGTAGATTGGTAAAGCACTGCGTACCTTGTCCTAAGGTTCGTAGGTTCGAGTCTCCTTCAGCCAGAGATCAGTGTTTGTGTTTATTTCGCATGCTCTCGCGAATTCCTTGCATATATATATATATATATATATATATATATATATATATATATATATATATATATATATATATATATATATATATATTGTGAAGCATGGGTGATGAATGTTGCAGCGAGGAGAAGGCTGGAGGCAGTAGAGATGTCATGTCTGAGGGCAATGTGTGGTGTGAATATAATGCAGAGAATTCGTAGTTTGGAAGTTAGGAGGAGGTGCGGGATTGCCAAAACTGTTGTCCAGAGGGCTGAGGAAGGGTTGTTGAGGTGGTTCGGACATGTGGAGAGAATGGAACGAAACAATGACTTCGAGAGTGTATAAATCTGTAGTGGAGGGAAGGTGGGGTAGGGGTCAGCCAAGGAAGGGTTGGGGGGGGGGTAAAGGTGGTTTTGTGTGCGAGGGGCTTGGACTTCCAGCAAGCATGGATGAGCGTATTTGATAGGAGTGGAGACAAACGGTTTTTAATACTTGACAGGGATTCCTGGAAACCGGCAGGCCGGACTTGAGTCCTGGAGATGGGAAGTACAGTGTCGGCACTCTGAAGGAGGGGTGTTAATATTGCAGTTTTATAAACTGTACTGTAAAGCACTCCTCTGGCAAGACAGGTTTGGAATGAATGACGAAAGTTTTTTTTTTTTTTGAGCCATCCTGCCTTGGTGGGAATCGCCGATGTGTTAATAAAATGAAATATATATTGTACCGAGTAGGTAAAACTGTTCAATTAGCAAGAACTCATTTAAAATTAAGTCCTTTTTAAAATGTTCTCTTATTTCTCTTATACGTTTAAATATATATTTTTTCATTTATGTTAACGTAAAAATTAATAATTTTGCACCAAAAGAACCTTAGAAAACTTGCCTAACCTTATTATAACAAGCGTAATTTAATTTAGCCTAATCCAGCTAAATATATTTCACCTAAGTTTACAATTAATTTAATAATAAACCAATACAATGAAATATATTTTTTCTTCGTTAGGTTCAGAATGATTTTAGCGAAATTATTGCATACACAAATTTTCTCTTGCCTTATTCGGCAAGAAGAGCTTTGCTTTTTAAGCCAAAATATAAAATTTTACCTATTCGGTATGACATGTATATAATTTATTACAAACAAATTTATTTATTTTTTGCTTAAAATGTTTAGTATGTTTTATTAATAAGATAACTTGATGCATTACATAGGTTATTATATTATCTCTCCATTCTCAGTAAGTGGACAATCAAGCACATCGTCTTTAAGAAAGTTACCATAAGGCTAATCACATAATTTGCATTGAGTTTATCATCCAACGTTATTTACAATTTTTTCCTACAAGGCACAATTTTGACAAATTTATCAGCTTTACCATGTAGGAATAATTCAGTGTGTGATGGAATCCATAAGAAACGAACATTAATTCATTTCTCTCTGATTTTTCAATATTTGTGGTGTTACGGTATCTGCAGGTACTGGTTGGTGTATAACTCTGGAGTCATTTCTCTGGCTATGTACGTTCTGCCCTATTGCTCATTTGTTTGTCTCTGATTTTACCTCCCTTTTCTATTTACCTTCCACCTCCCCTCTAGTCTGTCTTGCTCCAGAAACACCCTGATGTACTTTTTATATTCATAAAAGTTTTCTTCATTAGCACTGTCGTTAACATCTTGCCGAATTCCATTTTCAGTAGAAGTACTCTATCCTCGGAAATCTATTCTAATAAAATTAAATGCTGAGTTTGCTTTCTTTCATCTTTCGGTGTATACATCTTTGTATCTGCGTTTATATTTTTCTCTTTATTACCCTTCTAGTTTTTCCTTTAACATTTCCACCCATATATGATCCTCCTCTATTAATTCAGGAATAATTGTTTGGTTTAACAGCCTAGCAATACCAGATGCGACACCACAACACCATGTACTATCTCAAGGAATATGTGATGGGTCGAGGCAGCGTTGAAGTTAACACACATCTTGAATTGTGATAGACGGGAAGGTGTATATTTACTGTCACTTGTGCACCGAAGCCTTGTATACTGTAGCCTTTACTGAAGGTATAGTATATTATCCATTCTGTATTCAGGCACTTAGGGATGACCTACCATTCACATTTTTATTATTCATTGAATGCAACCTCTGCTTTTAGTATGTTACCTTTAATTCGATTATGAACTTCGGTGGGAGCAATTTTTAGGAGTCATTTGCATGGCTAACTGGGAGGAGTTGCCTTAGGTATTATTTCGTGGCGTCACCTTGATGAGAGATACTTCACAGACCGTTCTAGGACTGTCATCTCGGTGTAGCCACTAAGTGGGGGTCATAGTGGTTGTGTCACCCTGCTGTGCTTCCTTAATAAGGCCATATAGGTTATGTCAGCCTGGTCACCTGGTGACCTAGTAGCAGGAAGCCTCTTGATAATGATAACCACAGAACCATCACCAGGAAGCCTGGTAGGCTTGCATTTGGGTTTAGTGTGCTGTCAGAATAGTCATCACTCCATCAAGATAAAATGTTTGACGATATATGTAGCATGGCGCTAATGTTGTAGTGGCCACTTAATACCTGTTTTTGTGCTGATATGAACGTTTAAACGGAATGTACCTCAGAACTCATTTTGCTAATGTCTCAAACTAATAAAAATTACAGTATTTAACATAAACATGCTCACATATACCTTCAGTATCTTCTACTCCCTAAGAGTATACTGCAATATACTAATGCAGCGACGACCCCTTCCCATTCAATACTTCCCAAAATGTTTGCAGTTTAAAATTGTCTTTATTTTTCTAATGTGTTTATGTAAAACAATAATTCCTAGATAATTTTCCCTGCAGCACCATTTGCAGGATTGTGCCTGGAAGTCGTATCAGTAAACCATTTGCTCCAGGATTTTCGGCAAGGATTGCCTATGTGGAGCTTTTATCAAATTAGTTTTGTGGCCTGTGTGCGCACTCTAGCCTCTCTAACCAGGATCTTTTGATCCAGCAACCTTTTAAAGAGACCCAGCGCAATTCATGAAAGAATCCTTTGAAGATATACCTTCGAAGAGTTTCGAGAGTTTCACTACTCTCAGAGCCCGGCCATGGGCCAGACTCGTCTAACGACTATTTTCCACGAAGTTCCATATATGTGGCTAGCAATGAGTCGTTTGGCCAGCAATGGGTCTATATTTCTCACTCATTAACTTCCATCTTCAGAAAAAATCTTAAGTCTTTGTGTATATATGCGTCATCAAGTGTTCGATTTTCTTTTTAAACGATTATGCGCAAACTTTTGAGACTGACAGACTACAGGCCAAGAACTGATATATTTGAGATGGTTTCGAAGCAATAATAATAATAATAATAATAATAATAATAATAATAATAATAATAAATCTTTATTTACTACAAGTACATGTACAAGGTATACAGGCCTAGCTGACATCAATGACATACTACTATATAGAAAGCCACTTGTTATGCTGAGCATTTCGGGCAAATTAGGTCAGTTTTGTCGCAGGATGCGACCCACACCAGTCGACCAACACCCAGGTACCCATTTTACTGATGAGTGAACACAGACAACCAGTGTAAGGAAACACGTCCAATGTTTCCACCCCTTCGCCTGGAATCGAACTCGGACCCTCACAGTGTGAAGCGAGAGCTTTTGCCACCAGGCGACCTTAGAAGTCAAAAATGGCGAACCTTAGAAGTATGAGGTTCGCAGGTCACGTGAAACAAAAATAGTGAACAAGAGTGATATACAATGGAAGGACCCGTTTAACTGACATCCTCTCGGATGACATGTTTTAAGCACTCGTGCAACCTCAACAATCTGGGAAAGTTGAACAAACCTCAAAACTACAGGTTAAATGGTCAGACGCTAAGGTCTCAAATCAACCCTCAAAGGTCAAAATTACTGATGAAATTTTTATATCACAGGTTAAAGGCTAAGATCACACGTCAGCGTCAAGGTCAAAGACTAGCATCACATATCAAAGGCTAGGATAACATGTCACATGTCAGCGTCACAGGACAAAGGAAAAGATCACATGCCGCATGTCAGTATCCCAAGTTAAAGACGAGGTTAATAATTCTTAAAACGTTTACCGAGCTTCAAACTGAACTCTCTGGATTCTTGTTATTACAGACACGGGGAAGGCCAAGCCTCTAAGAGCGCTACAGGGCCTGGGGACTGGCAGGGTGCATTTCCTTGATGCAAAGCAACAAAAATGCATCATAAAATACACATGACACTACCTGCACATACTCTTTACAAGAGCAAGAGGCTCAGAAGAGGGTGCAAAATACCCTCAATCAAAAGCACAGGTGCAACAAATACACTAAGAGATAACTCAGTAAGTACAACGCCTTCCCTATATATTTGTGGAGAATTACCAACAAACACAATGTTTTCAAGAGAGTGAGATACTGAACCCTCAATGTAACTCTGCGGTTAGTGAGCCGTTAATTAGACTCAAGATTGACAATCCGAATGAATTTCTTATGAACAAGAGCCAAATTCTAGGCAACATCTCCTAACTTTTTCAAAGTCCATTGACTTTGAAAAAGCAATTAACAATATACCCATGTACTGTGCCCAGGGCCAGACTCCTGGAACTCCGTGTTCATCAAGAACTGAAAAAAAAATCCCTTTCGCGTTCCTTATATATGCTATGGAAAGGGAGCCTTAACCTTTACCTTTGATATACCCTTGAGGAGTTTCGAGAGTTTCTCTGCTCTCTGAACCCGGCCATGGGCCAGGCTCGTCTGGCGCTTCCCTGGTCAACCAAGCTGTTGCTGCTGGAGGCCTGCTACCCCACATATCCATCCCAGTTTGGTTGATCTGGCACCTGGTGAAGATACTTGTCCAGTTTCCCTTGAAGTCTTCTACACTTGTTCCATCTGTGTTTCTGATATCTTCTGAGACCCCGGATGTTGATAGTGTTCTCTTATTGCCCCCACCGCACCCTTGCTCTTCACTGGGTTTTACACTTCCTCCCATCTCTCTCATTCCAGCATGTTATGGCAGTGTGCAGATTTGGGACCAAGCACTCGAGTACTTTCCAGGTATATTTATCATGCATCTCTCTCTCTCCTCCGCTCCAATGAGTACAAGTTCAAGACTTGAAGGCGTTCCCAGTAATTTAGGTGTTTTACTGGCTCAATGTGAGCCGCAAACGATCTCTATATTTGTTCCAGCTCTGATATTTCTCCTGCTTTGAACGGGGCCGTCAGCACTGAGCAATATTCTAAGTGAGGGAGCACTAGCGATTTGAAGAGTGTCACAATCAGCATTATTACCCTTGGAAATAAATGGTATAAAATACCGACACAATGGAAATATAAACACACATGCAGTATAATGTGATCCTTTATTGACTACGTTTCGCCCACACAGTGGGCTTTTTCAAGTCACAAACAGATCTACCTGGGGTGGAAGGGACGCGAGTATTTATAGTCAGGTTCAGAATGTTGAGGTCAGGTGGAGAATGCTGCATCTGATGATGTACAGAGTGGGTTTATAGAGTCTAAAATCTTGGGTAGCTTGGAAAGGAGATTGGATAAGTTTGTGAGCAGACCTTCTACAGTGTTCTTCCATTCCTGTGTTCTTATGTGGGATAGCGATGAAGAAGTTTCTTGGCAAGTGGTTCAGCTATGTTATAGAAGCCACTATTCTGGTTGAAGTTGTCGGATATAGAAATAAGTGATGATTCCAGGATTCTTCGGTATTGAGTGTTGTCTTCTCTGGCGATAAGTCTCGAGTTTCTGTAGTTTATCAAGTGGTTGTGTGAATTACGGTGTTGTACACAGGCATTCCTTGTGTCGTCAGACCTGCTTGCGTACTGGTGTTCTGAAATACGTTTGGAGGTCCTTTGATGTTTCGCCCACGTATAATTTGTTGCAGTCATTACAAGGGATTATGTATACCCCTGCAGAGGGTGGAAGCTTGTCCTGTCTATCACTGGTAATGTCCTTGATGGTCGTGGTTGTGGAGGTAGATACTTGGAATGAGGTATTGGAAAAGATGTTGGAAACGTGTTTGGCAATGGAGTTGGTGGGGAGGACTATGTATCTCTTCTCGGCAGTGTCTTCTCTGGGTGTGTTGAAGATGTTTAATGTCCGTCGTCTGCAGTCTCTGATGAAGTGACGAGGATAGTGGAGTTTACAAAATACTTGTTCAATTATCGTGCATTCTTCAAGAAACTCATTGCTGCAGATTCTGAGTGCACGCAGGAAGAAGCCTATAATTACACCACGTTTAGTTTTGGTGTCGTGGTGAGAGTAGAAGTGGAGAACACAGGAATGGAAGAACACTGTAGGTCTGCTCACAAACTTATCCAATCTCCTTTCCAAGCTACCCAAGATTTTAGACTCTATAACCCCACTCGGTACATCATCAGATGCAGCATTCTCCACCTGACCTCAGCATTCTGAACCTGACTATAAATACTCGCGTCCCTTCCACCCCAGGTAGATCTGTTTGTGACTTGAAAAAGCCCACTGTGTGGGCGAAACGTAGTCAATAAAGGATCACATTATACTGCATGTGTGTTTATATTTCTATTATTTCCCTTGTTTTGAGAGTTCTTAATACCCACCCCGTCATCTTCCTGGCTGTCGTGATCTTTGTCTTGTTATGGTCTTTAACCCTTAAACTGTCCAAACAAATTTACGTTCACATTAGTGCTCCAAAAGTAGATCTACGTTTTTTTACATATTTTCGAATATAACAAAAAAAAAAAGTATATAATTTTTTTTTACACGTTTTCAAATGTAAAAAAAAAAAATCTACGTTTTTTTTTTACATACTTTCAAATGTTGAAAAAACGGTTAAAGGGTTAAAAGAAAGGTCAGCTGACATAATTATTCCCAGGTCTTACGCGTTTCTTTCGTTCTATTTGGTGACCCTCTTGAGTTCTGTATATAGTGTTCCTTTTGAGTATTCATTCTTTCCATACCTAAGCAGCTGGAACTTATCACCATTGAACGTCATGTTGTTGTTCACTGCCCACTGGAAAACCCTGCTTATGTCTTCCTGTAAGTTTTCAGTGTCTTCTACCGTAGTGACTTTCATGCTTATTTTAGTGTCATCTGCAAATGATACAAAAGTGTGCCGGGTGTTTTTATCTATAACGATGAGAAACAGCAGAGGTGCCAGGACAGTACCTTGGCGCACTGATCTTTTGACCTCGCTGATGCTGGATCTTGCCCTGTTCACTGCTTTATGTGTTGTGTGTGTTAGGAACCCGAAAATCCATCTGCCTACCTTCCCCGTAATGCCCATGGACCTCATTTTGTGCGCTATCATTATGATCGCATTTGTCAAACTCCTTTGCACAATCTATGTAAATCACATCTGCGTTTTGGTCGCCTTCCAATGCCTCCGTAATTCTGTCATAATGGTTCAGAAGCTGTGGCAGACACGATCGTCCGCCTCTAAAACCATGCTGGCTCGGGTTGTGGTGGTCTATGAAATTTGTAATCTGCCGTCTCATCACTCATTCGAGTGATGAGACGGAGCTATGTCTGCACTCTAAGGTCTCGGGTATTTCACCGAGATCTAAGCTCTTTCTCCAAAGAATGTCGAGTGCTCGTGGTACTTAGCACTTCTTTATAAACAGCATTCCACGAATCTGGTCCAGGTACTGAGTGGGCATGTTTTCCATTTCTTTTTCGAAATCTATGGGATTTGTACTAATGTCAGTTAGTTGGTCTGAGCGGCCTTCTTCTGGAGTGAAAAAATAATTCTGCATTTTCTACTTTGCTGTCATTTCGTAGGTTGCTGAACACCGACTCGTACTGTTCTTAAAGGATTTCACTCGTTTCCTGTTCATTGTTAGTATACGAGTCTCCTCTCAGTAGTGGCCCAATTCTACAGGTAGTTCTTAGTTTGAATTCTGCGTAGGAATAGAAATATTTTGGATTTCTTGTAGTATCCTGTATGGCCCTTTGTTTCCATTGTACTTCTTCTGTGAGGTATGACATCCTAAGTTTTTGCTTTAATTCAGTGATCTCTCGCCTAAATCTATCCTTCCTCTACAGTAGCATATTTGTGTTTTTAAGCAATTCAGTAACTCGTTTTCTTCTGTACTATCTCCTACGTTCTCTATCTGATCTGGGTTTCGTCAATGGTACGTGCTTCATACACACCTTGTATGTTCCTCTATTCTGCTTCTATAGGCACTGGTGGGGATTTAGGGTGCTCATGTCTGATTCCCAGGGTATGTCTGATAACTCTTGGTTTATTTTTTCCCAGTTGTTAAAGTTCTGAACATCCCATCTCTAACATTAGTGACGTAGCTCCCTAATCCTGAGTTAATACTCATTTGAACTTTTATGATGATGTGATCAGAATATATTGTTTTTGTAACTTATGTCTCTGATCAGTTCCTCGTTTTTTTGTGAATAAAAACTCCAGGGTATTTTCATTTCTAGTGGGATCAATTATCTGTTGGTTCAATGAGAACTTTTCACAAAGCCTCATTAGTTCCCTGGTATGTGCCTGTTGAGCCAGGGTGCTTCCCGGGGATAATTCTGGTATAACATTGTGTTTCGCCATCTTCCATTCTACATGAGGGAGATTAAAATCTCCAAGGAGTAAAATATTTGGTGTGGGATTTTGTAGCCTATCCAGATAGCTATCTATCTTCCTTAACTGATCTGTGAATTCCTCAGCAGTTGCTGATGGTTTGTATACTAGGATAATTACCGAATTCCTATTTTCAACTTTAATGCCTAGAATTTTTACTGTATCATTCGTGGAGTTCAGCACTTCTGTGCAACAGAAAGTATCATTTACATAGATTCCTACTCCTCCCTGTGACCTATTAATTCTATCACATCTATACATGTTGTAGTTTTCTATCTTTATCTCTCCATCCAAAACATCCCTTCTGTGTGTTTCCGTAATGCACCAAACATGGCATTCGTTCTGATAAGAGCCCACTGACATAACCAATTTTGTCGTTTTTATCTGCAAATATGAAGCAGGAATTACCATTTGGGATATTTTGTTTTGCTTTGCGTTTCGTTAGCACCACTGATGTACTACTTGGTATGGCCCCTTGTGTACATACCCCTGGTTTCTCAAGTACTGGCTCTGCAATTGGTTGTTCATTCGGCCCTGCCGGGCTTATGTCTGGTTTGGTATGCATTACGATAGACCTTAGAATTTGTAATATATTTGGCCTGAGTATAGGAGATCCTTAGTATCGAATATACTCATGGAAAATCGTAATAAGGATTTATATGATTGGGTGATGGAAAGACTGCATTAAAAAATTTTTTAATATAACGTAATTCACGAAATATTCCATAAGGTATTTTAAAATGGTACCTTTACTTATAATACAGAAATAATACTTTACAGACTTATATACCGCTTACAATTACCTCCATTCTGACTGAATGGGTATTTACATATGAAATTGATAAAGTTACATGGTGTCTCTAACCAGAGACGATCCAACCTTAATAACTGAAATCTCTTTAAACACTAAAGAGATTTTTCTTGGTGCGAGTTTCACACATATTCTACTTTCAAGAGACTGAGAATACAACTATACTGTTGGATAACTTCTCAGCCAATGTAAACGAGTAAGTAGAGAGGACCTTCTCAAGACCGAGAAAAGTGTCGTACTGCCTAACCCACACCACTCACCCCTGACGTTAGCTGGCGTCAGGCGAGTAGTGCAGAGGTGACGCCACACAAACATAAATTGGTCGTTACCCATGGTGAACGATCCAATTCCTTACCAAAATAATTTATCATATAAATATACACATATAATGAAAATGGGAAAGATAAAAATGAGTATTTAATATTATAAAGCTGATTACTCTCGTTTTAACCATTAACGATGGTAATCGCAATGTAATATTAGAGAGATGAACAAATATAAAAGTTATATTTTACAAAGCCGCATCTCGGAGTAACAATATGTCCCATTTTGGTGCCCATCTATCCTCTCTGTACCATACCCCCCTGTTTGTCTCTTTTGTTCGATCATTTCTCTTTATATCTAAAACAGATTGCTGTTCATTTTCCCTTTCTCTGCTAACTCTGTATCGCCGCGTTCCTTTTATATGGTGGTCTGGGCAGCTCAGGTCACAACATTCTCTGGACTGCGTTGAAACTTTACACATTACTGGATGGCAGTACCTGCTGCACTCTTCGTTGAAACAACACTTTCCCTGCCTCAACATGTTGGCACATTTTCTGTGTGTTTATTCCAGCAAGCTCTGCCATATAGGAACATACCTTTTGCACAGTATCTGCAAATGTTCTGACTGCCTATATTTACTGATTTGTGTCTTTCCCAAGTTCTGCCACCTGATCTGAGTTCTCTTGTTCTCTTTCATCTAGGCATATTTCTAATTTTTTTCGTTTTCGTTCGTTCCTGCTTTAGCTTTCTCTTCCTCCCTTTCCCTTTCCTCTATGTTATGTACCCATGTTTTGTTTTTTTCCGCCTTGCTCTGAATGACGTTTTCCACTCTTATTTCCACTCCTTGGTTTTCACGTTTATCTGCACTTTCCTCCTTTCCTTGCTCTTTACTCCCTTAAGACAGGGGCCATCCCACAGTCGCTAAAAATAACGAATATAGCCCCTACTCAACCAAGGTGGCAATAAAGAAACAGCAAAGATTTACAGACCGATAGTTCTAACTTCATCATAAAAATCATTGAAAGTGTTCTAAGAAGAAAGATCGCCAGCCGCATGGATTCCCAACAATTGGACAACCCAAGGCACCATGAGTTTAGAGCAGGTCTCTCCTGCCTCTCACATCTACTGGACCACTATGACATAGTCTTGGATACACTGGTGGACAAACAGAATGCAGATGTAGCACACATAGACCTTGCAAAAGCCTTCGACAAGTGCGATCATGATGCAATAAAACATCAAATGTGTACTAAGAGAATAACTGAAAAGGTGGGCAGATGTATCTTTATCATACTAAGAGAACACAACAGAGTTAAGCCAGAGGCTGCCAAAGTGAAAAGCTCTGTTCCACAAGGTACAGTACTCACCCCAATCCTTGTCTTCATCCTCATATCAGACACAGAGATATAAACCACAGCGACTTGTCTTCCTTTGCAGACAATACTAGAATTTGGATGAGTTCAGCCATCGAGGATATTGTAAATCTTCAAACAGATATAAAGCAAGTCTTCAAACGGGCTGCACAAAAAATATCATATCCAATGTAGACAAATTCCAACTACTGTGTTATAGAAAACTTGAGGCATTAAAGGCTAGAACAGAGTATAAGACCAATTTTAATCACACACTAGGGAGGAAAGCTAATGCGAAGGACTAATGAGTGATAACATCAGAGGATTTCATCTTCAAGGACCACAGCAGTGTCATTATCAAAACTGCAAGGAAAATGATAGGATGGATAATGAGAACCTTTACAACAAGATGCCAAGCCAATGATGATTCTCATTAAGTCACTTGTTCTATCTAGGCTGGAATACTGTTATTCACTAACAGCCCCCTTTAAGGCATGCAAAATTGCAGATCTGGATAGTGCACAGAAGATCTTCACTGCACGCGTAAGTTCAGTAAAACAATTAAATTACTGGGAACGTTTGAAATCACTTGACCAGTACTCCTTGGTTAACTGACAAAATAAGCTGTTTAAAACTAAATAAAACCAGTTAAAAGTATTCTCTGTCATTAGCTAGAAGCAGATTTTTTATAAGATGTTAAAATCTGCCAGTGTTTTACTGGAAGGCCGCATGCGGTTCTTGAGTCACCAGGTATGTACCCATGGCTGCAGACACTACAGTATGTCTCACCCATCTTCCTAATTCCATCCATTTTTCCCTTATCCTGCACGTCCACACTGCCTCGTTAATCCGTGTCCAAGTTATCACCATGTAACCTACAAGCTCTTCGCTCCTTTTATTCTTACTTTCCAGTTACGTTGGTTGGTGTCTGTCTCCTGCTCGCTCTCTGTCCCCCCTTTCTCTCAGCACGCACGCGTACCTCAACACCGCCCCTCCCCCCCGATGCAACATCAACCCCATACTCATCATCCCCTCTCCTACTGCTGCTGCTGCTGCAGCAACTACAACTACTACCAACAAACCTACCACCACTACTAAAACTACCTCTTATCACCTTTACAAGCATATTCATATAAGAAAAAGGCACAAAATACCAGGCAAAGGCATCTTTGTGAGCGTGAGGCTGTGTTACTCTGGTGGTAGACCACCAGCTGCCCTCTTGAGTCCTCTTGTGTCTCCCTCCCTACATGATGCCCCTTCCACTTCTCACCCTCTCTTCCATACTCTTGCCTGCCTCCCTTCCTCTCTCTCTCTCTCTCGTTCTACACTCCTGCCTTTCTTCCCTCCCTCCTTTACACAACTACCTTCCTTCCACACTCTTGCCTTCCATCCTTCCGTTTCCCCTCCCTTCCACACTCATGTCTGTCTTCCCATGTTCCTTTCCACACTCATGCCTGTCTTCCTTTCCACAATCTTTTCTCCCTTTCTTCTCACCCTTCCTTTCACCTCCGTCCATCTCTTCCTTCCTTCCCTCCTTTCCACACTCCCCTCCCTTGCTCCCTTCCATTCACACTCTCTTTCCTAACACCTATACTCTTTCCTTCTCTTCCTCCCACACTCCTTCCTTCTTTTCTCTCTTTCTCTCCCACGCTCCTTCCTTCCCTCTCATTACCCACCTACCCTCCAGAAGAGGGTAGCCGCACACTGCGGGTGTACCCAACTTTAAAAAACTAGCCTCCCGTCCCCTCATCCCTTAATTCTATCTCATCCTCCCTCCCCTCCCATCCTTAATCCTCCCTATAACACCCGCCCTTCCCTATTACCCGACCCCCTCCCACCCTGCCGTCCCACCTCCTCCTCCTCTTCCTCGTGCGCTTCCCTACTCTTTCCAGGCTCTCACTTTCGCTCTCCTTGCTTCATTCCCCTCATTACACACCCTGGCTGAATGCGCCTCCGCCCTTATCCCCTTCGCTATCTTTGCTGAATAAATCACAGGGACGGGGGGGGGGGGAGAGATGATAATGACACTGAGAGGAATTGACAGAGTGGACATGTTTTTCTAAGCTATTGTACACGAAAATATCACTTATGGATGTCTGGGAAAGTGAATTAGGAGGAAGATAGACTTGGATCAAACGGGAGCAGCTGACTGTGGTATAAAAGGATCGTGCCGCACATCGAAAGTGAGAGCTGGAAATATTTCACTATCCGTGACTGTGTTAGTATATTGCCGTATGGAGGCACCTGTGGCTGACATACCTTTTATCACTCTTTAGGGGTTTTATATGTTGACAGCTAGGCCTGGGAATAGATTTCCTTGTTTACTGCTTGATGAACCAGCTTATTGATGCCCACAGCCCGCTGAATAAACAAATAACTCGCATATAGGAGAGAGGAGCTTACGACGACGTTTCTGTCCGACTTGGACCATTCACAAAGTCATACTAACAGAAAGGAGAGGAGGAGGCAGTATATATAAGCCAACTGGCAGGGACGGGACAAGAGAGGTAGTAGGCGCGGTAGTAGGGGTAAGGCTGGTAGTGCTAGTAGTAGTGGTAGAGGTAAGGCAGGTAGTGGTAGTAGTAGTGATAGAGGTAAGGTAGGTAGTGGTAGAGGCAAGGCTGGTAGTGGTAGTAGTAGTGGAAGAGGTAAGGCTGGTAGTGGTAGTAGTAGTGGTAGAGGCAAGGCAGGTAGTGGTAGTAGTAGTGATAGAGGTAAGGCAGGTAGTGGTAGAGGCAAGGCTGGTAGTGGTAGTAGTAGTGGTAGAAGTAAGGATGGTAGTGGTAGTGGTAGAGGTTAGGCAGGTAGTGGTAGAGGCAAAACTGGTAGTGGTAGTGGTAGAGGTAAGGCAGGTAGTGGTAGAGGCAACGCTGGTAGTGGTAGTAGTAGTGGTAGAGGTAAGGCTGGTAGTGGTAGTAGTAGTGGTAGAGGTAAGGCTGGTAGTGGTAGTAGTAGTGGTAGAGATAAGGCTGGTAGTGGTAGTAGTAGTGGTAGAGGTAAGGCTGGTAGTGGTAGTAGTAGTGGTAGAGGTAAGGCTGGTAGTGGTAGTAGTGGTAGAGGTAAGGCTGGTAGTGGTAGTAGTGGTAGAGGTAAGGCTGGTAGTGGTAGTAGTGGTAGAGGTAAGGCTGGTAGTGGTAGTAGTAGTGGTAGAAGTAAGGCTGGTAGTGGTAGTAGTAGTGATAGAGGTAAGGCAGGTAGTGGTAGAGGCAAGGCTGGTAGTGGTAGTAGTAGTTGTGGTAGAGGTAAGGCTGGTAGTGGTAGTAGTAGTGATAGAGGTAAGGCAGGTAGTGGTAGTGGTAGAGGTAAGGCAGGTAGTGGTAGTAGTAGTGGTAGAGGTAAGGCAGGTAGTGGTAGAGGCAAGGCTGGTAGTGGTAGAGGTGAGGCTGGTAGTGGTAGTATTAGTGACAGAGGTAAGGCAGGTAGTGGTAGTGGTAGAGGTAAGGCTGGCAGTGGTAGAGGTAAGGCAGGTAGTGGTAGTAGTAGTGATAGAGGTAAGGCTGGTAGTGGTAGTAGTAGTGGTAGAGGTAAGGCTGGTAGTGGTAGTAGTAGTGGTAGAGGTAAGGCTGGTAGTGGTGGTAGTAGTGGTAGAGGCAAGGCTGGTATTGGTAGTAGTAGAGGTAAGGCTGGTAGTGGTAGTAGTAGTGATAGAGGTAAGGCAGGTAGTGGTAGTGGTAGAAGTAAGGCTGGTAGTGGTAGAGGTAAGGCTGGTAGTAGTAGTAGTAGTAGTAGTGGTAGAGGTAAGGCTGGTAGTGGCAGTAGTAGCGGTAGAGGTAAGGCTGGTAGTGGTAGTAGTAGTGGTAGAGGCAAGGCTGGTAGTGGTAGTAGTAGAGGTAAGGCTGGTAGTGGTAGTAGTAGTGATAGAGGTAAGGCAGGTAGTGGTAGTGGTAGAAGTAAGGCTGGTAGTGGTAGTAGTAGTAGTGGTGGTAGAGGTAAGGCTGGTAGTGGTAGAGGTAAGGCTGGTAGTGGCAGTAGTAGCGGTAGAGGTAAGGCAGGTAGTCGTAGTAGTAGTGGTAGCGGTGAGGCAGGTAGTGGTAGTAGTAGCAGTAGTGGTAGAGGTAATACTGGTAGTCGAAGTAGTGGGATAACTAGTGGTAGTGTAAAGCTGATCTCTCAATGCTAGTAAGAAGTGGTTTAGTATTTTCTTCTTCAAAACTTTAATTTTCATTCCAGTCTCCGTGGTCCAAGACCACGGAGACTGACACAATATTATATAATTATATCTAGTACATACCTGGTTTTCACTGGACTTACACTACATACTCGTATACCTCGCTTCAGTTATAGTAGCGTGCAGATGGGGGCCTTCACCTTAAAGTGTTTTTCATGTATTTATTATCAAGTATTTTTCCTCTGTTCCAGAAAGCACATTCAAAGTGCTCTGACTCATTCCTGGTAATTTACATGTTTTATTAATTTTCTAGTCAGTGAGTGATAGTTGTACATTATTCAGCTCTGATCCCTCTCTTGCCTTGATTTCTAAATTAAAAAAACATGCGGCAAATCTCTACAGATCATACTTCGACTCCTTCCTAAATCCATGCTAAACATGAGTTAATGCTGGGGGGTTTTCCTTTCAGCATACCGCTCATTTTTTTTACCAATCTGTGTATGAACCTTCTTTAAGAGCCAATACCGGAAGACGGATTTTGCCTGTGCGAAAAATATTTCGGCTTTTTACCAGATTTCCTGAATGCTTTTGTTCTCATTCTTCTGGTTGGTAAAAATGCCTTAGTTTCTGCTTTTACATATATCTTGACGTAAGTTTTCATTCCTATAATGTGGTAGTTAATACTTTGTGAACAGTTCTGTAACCCTTTTTCTTCTTTTGCAAAGGCTTGTATGTTCTATTTCTACATTTAATCTTTAAGCTTTCTCAGTGGGACTATGTTTGATAATCTACATAACTGTATTTGTGTATACCTGAATAAACTTACTCTAAACAATCACTATATATATATATATATATATATATATATATATATATATATATATATATATATATATATATATATATATATATATATATATAGATATATATATATATATATATATGCAATAAGATCACAGTAAACAGGTGATTTCAGAATATGCAAAACAACCACTGTGAAAGAATAGAGAAATTCCAAGCGCTTTCGTGACTACTCACATTATCAAGGATAATGTGAGTAGTTACGAAAGCTCTTGGAATTTCTCTGTTCTTTCACAGTGGTTGTTTTGCATATATATATATATATATATATATATATATATATATATATATATATATATATATATATATATATATATATATGCCTAGTACTGTAACCACGAACGAGTGGTATTTAATCAATAACATCAATGATAAGAAAGAGATGATTTTGGATGTTATAAATGAGAAGAAGCTGGATGTCCGGCCTTTAAGTGAAACAAAGCTGAAGGGCGTGGGAGAGTTTCAGTGGGGAGAAACAAAAAGGGATTAGGTCACGGGTTTCAAATAGAGTTAGAGCTAAAGAAGGAGTGGCAATAATGTTGAAGGATAAGTTATGGGAGGAAAAGAGGGAATATAAATGTATAAATTCAACGATTATGTGGAGTAAAATATGGGTTGGATGTGAAAAGTGGGTTATAGTAAGCGTTTATGCACCTGGAGAAGACAGAGGTGTAGAGGAGAGAGATTTTGGGATGTGTTGGCTGTGTGGGGAGTTTTGAACCAAGTGTGAGAGTACTTGTGGTTGGGGATTTCAATGCTAAAGTGGGTAAAAATGTCGTGGAGGGAGTAGTAAGTAAAATTTGAGTGCCAGGGTAAATGAAAATGGGGAGCCTTTAACTGAGCTATATGTGCAAAAAGGTTTGATAATAAGTAATACATATTTTATGAAAAAGAGGATAAATAAATATACAAGGTATGATGTAGCACGTAATGAAAGTAGTTTGTTAGATTATGTATTGGTGGATAAAAGGTTAATGGGTAGGCTCCAGGATGTACACGTTTATAGAGGGGCAGCTGATATATCGGATCATTATCTAGTTGTAGCTACAGTTAGAGTAAGAGGTAGATGGGATAAGAGGAATATGGCAACAACAAGTAAGAGGGAGGTGAAAGTGTATAAACTAAGGGAGGAGGGAGTTCGGGTGAAATATAAGCAACTATTGGCAGAAAGGTAGGCTGGTGCAGGTATGAGTAGTGGGGGGGTTGAAGACGGTAAGAATAGTTTTAAAAATGCAGTATTAGAATGTGGGGCAGAAGTTTGTGGTTATAGGAGGGTGGGTGCAGGAGGAAAGAGAAGTGACTGGTGGAATGATGAAGTAAAGGGTGTGACAAAAGAGAAAAAGGTAGCTTATGAGGGGTATTTACAAAGCAGAAGTGTTATAAGAATAGCAGAGTATATGGAGAGTAAAAGAAAGGTGAAGAGAGTGGTGAGTGCAAAAGGAGAGTGGATGGTAGAGTGGGAGAGGTACTGTCAAGAAATTTTAATGAAAATAAGAAAAAATTTTGGAGTGAGTTAGACAAGTTAAGAAAGCCTTGGGAACAAATGGATTTGTCAGTTAAAAACAGAGTAGGGGAGTTAGTAGATGGGGAGATGGAGGTTTTGGGTAGATGGCGAGGATATTTTGAGGAACTTTTAAATGCCGACGAAGAAAGGAAGGCGGTAATTTCATGCACTGTCCAGGGAGGTATACCGTCTTTTAGGAGTGAAGAAGAGCAGGATGTGGGTGTGGGGGAGGTGCGTGAGGCCTTACGTAGAATGAAAGGGGGTAAAGCAGCTGGAACTGACAGGATCATGACAGACATGTTAAAAGCAGGGGGGGGGGGGACATAGTGTTGGAGTGGTTGGCATTTTTGTTAAATAAATGTATGAAAGAGGGGAAGGTACCTAGGGATTGGCGGAGAGCATGTATAGTCCCTTTATATAAAGGGAAGGGGGACAAAAGAGATTGTAAAAATTATAGAGAAAAAAGTTTACTGAGTATACCAGGAAAAGTGTACGGTAGGGTTACTATTGAAAGAACTAGAGGTAAGACAGAATGTAGGATTGCGGATGAGCAAGGTTTCGAAGTGGGTAGGGGATGTGTAGATCAAGTGCTTACATTAAAGCATATATGTTAACAGTATTTAGATAAAGGTAGGGAAGTTTTTATTGCATTTATGGATTTAGAAAAGGCATATGAAAGAGTGGATAGGGAAGCAATGTGGCAGATGTTGCAAGTATATGGAATAGGTGGTAAGTTACTAAATGCTGTAAAGAGTTTTTATGAGGATAGTGAGGCTCAGATTAGGGTGTGTAGAAGAGAGGGAGGCTATTTCCCGGTAAAAGTAGGTCATAGACAGGGATGTGTAATGTCACCATGGTTGTTTAATATATTTATAGATGGGGTTGTAAAAGAAGTAAATGCTAGGGTGTTCGGGAGAGGGGTGGGATTAAATTATGGGGAATTAAATACAAAATGGGAAGTGACACAGTTAATTTTTGCTGATGATACTGTGCTTATGGGAGATTCTAAAGAAAAATTGCAAAGGTTAGTGGACGAATTTGGGTGTGTGTAAAGGTAGAAAGTTGAAAGTGAACGTAGAAAAGAATAAGGTGATGAGAGTATCAAATGATTTAGATAAAGAAAAATTGGATATCAAATTGGGGAGGAGGAGTATGGAAGAAGTGAATATTTTCAGATATTTGTGAGTTGACGTGTCAGAGGATGGATTTAAGAAGGATGAGGTTAATCATAGAATTGATGAAGGAAAAAATGTGAGTGGTGCATTGAGGTATATGTGGAGGCACAAAATGTTATCTATGGAGGCAAAGAAAGGAATGTATGAAAGTGCAGTAGTACCAACACTCTTATATGGGTGTGAATCTTGGGTTGTAAATGCTGCAACGAGGAGGCGGATGGAGGCAGTGGAGATGTCCTGTCTAAGGGCAATGTGTGGTGTAAATATTATGCAGAAAATTCGGAGTGTGGAAATTAGGAGAAGGTGTGGAGTTAATAAAAGTATTAGTCAGAGGGCTGAAGAGGGTTGTTGAGGTGGTTTGGTCATTTAGAGAGAATGGGTCAAAGTAGAATGACATGGAGAGCGTATAAATCTGTAGGGGAAGGAAGGCGGGGTAGGGGTCGTCCTCGAAAAGGTTGGAGGGAGTGGGTAAAGGAGGTGTTGTGGGCGAAGGGTTTGGACTTCTAGCAAGCGTGCATGAGCGTGTTAGATAGGAGTGAATGGAGACAAATGGTATTTGGGACCTGACGAGCTGTTGGAGTGTGAGCAGGGTAATTAGTGAAGGGATTCAGGGAAACCGGTTATTTGAGTCTTGGAAATGGGAAGTACAATGCCTGCACTCTAAAGGCGGGGTTTGAGATATTGGCAGCTTGGAGGGATATATTGTGGATTTTTATACGTGTGTACTTCTAAACTATTGTATTATGGGCACCTCTGCAAAAACAGTGATTATGTGTGAGTGAGGTGAAAGTGTTGAATGATGATGAAGGCATTTTCTTTTTGGGGATTTTCTTTCTTTTTGGGTCACCCTGCCTCGGTGGGAGACGGCCGACTTGTTGATATATATATATAAATATATATATATATATATATATATATATATATATATATATATATATATATATATATATATATATATATATATATATATATATATATATGTCGTTCTGAATAGGTAAAACTGGTTAATTAGCTAGAAGTCATTTAAAATTAACTCATTCTGAAATTTTCTTTTATACATTTAAAGATATATTTTATTCATGTATGTTAATATAAATATTAATGATTTTGTACCAAAAGAACCTTAGGAAACTTGCCTAACCTTATTATAACAAGTGCAATTTAATTTAGCCAAATCCACTTAAATGTATTTTGTGTAAGTTTACAATGATTTAATAATAAACAAACACAAAGAATTATATTTTTTTCGATAGGGTCAGAATGATTTTGCGAAATTTTTGCATACACAAATTTTCGCTTGCCCTATTCGGCAAGAAAAAATAACAATTTCTACTTATATATATATATATATATATATATATATATATATATATATATATATATATATATATATATATATATATATATATATATATATATATGTGTGTGTGTGTGTGTCGTTCCTAATAGGTAAAACTGGTCAATTAGCATGAACTCATTTGAAATTAAGTCCTTTCTAAAATTTTATCTTATACGTTTAAAGATATATTGTTTTCATTAATGTTAATGTAAAAAAATTTTAATTTTGCACCAAAAGAGTTTTAGAAAACGTACCTAACCTTATTATAACAAGCGCAATATATTTTAGCCTAATCCTACTAAATATATTTTAAATACTTTTACAGTAATTTAATACTAAACAAACACAATGAAATATATTTTTTTTCGTTAGGTTTAGAATGATTTTCGCGAAATTATGGCATAGACAAATTTTCGCTTTTCCTATGTGGCAAGATGAGCGTTGATATATAAGCCAAGATCGCAAATTCTGCCTATTCGGCACGAGTTTTCCCTGAAGCAAGTTTATTCTTTTCTCTGAGGATGAGGGTCCCAAGGACAGTTCTAGAGGCGGTACCTCCCTAATATATATATATATATATATATATATATATATATATATATATATATATATATATATATATATATATATATTAATGTTTAAGAGATACATTGTTGATATAAAAATGGCATATACAGTACATGAGATGTGAGAGATACATGTCTAGTACATATTGTTATGTGTTTGTCACTGATTATAATGCGAAAATCTCATCCAGCTCTTGAGAACTGGGGTGCATGCCCGAAATACAGCAGGCATTACCCCTCTGAACAGCAGCCCTGAGTCGCTGGAACAGAAAACTAGCTGCCCTGGGATCCCTAGTTACCCTGATGAGTCTTTTGCCTAGCTCCTTAAGGAACTTAGACGCACTCTTTTCCCATGAGACGAGGATCTCTGAGCCTTTTTTCATTCATCAATTCTATGATTAACCTCATCCTTCATAAATACATCTGCTGACACGTCAACTCCCAAATATCTGAAAACATTCACGTCTTCCATACTCCTCCTCCCCAATTTGATATCCAATTTTTCTTTGTCTAAATCATTTGATACCCTCATCACCTTACTCTTTTCTATGTTCACTTACAACTTTCTACCTTAACACACACTCCCAAATTCGTCCACTAACCTTTGCAATTTTTCTTTAGAATCTCCCACAAGCACAGTATCATCAGCAAAAAAATAACTGTGTCACTTCCCATTTTGTATTTGATTCCCCATAATTTAATCCCACCCCTCTCCCGAACACCTTAGCATTTACTTCTTTTACAACCCCATCTATAAATATATTAAACAACCATGGTGACATTACACATCCCTGTCTAAGACCTACTTTTACTGGGAAGTAGTCTCCCTCTCTTCTACACACCCTAACCTGAGCCTCACTATCCTCATAAAAACTCTTTACAGCATTTAGTAACTTACCAGCGATTCCATATACTTGCAACATCTGCCACATTGCTCCCGTATCCACTCTATCATGTGCCTTTTCTAAATCCAAAAATTCAATGAAAACTTCCCTACCTTTATCTAAATACTGTTCACATATATGTTTCAATGTAAACACTTGATCTAAACATCCCCTACCCACTCTAAAACCTCCTTGCTCGTCTGCAATTCTACAT
Source organism: Cherax quadricarinatus (assembly GCF_038502225.1). NCBI lineage: Eukaryota > Metazoa > Arthropoda > Malacostraca > Decapoda > Parastacidae > Cherax > Cherax quadricarinatus. Next base: position 36,741,362 of record NC_091303.1, on the reverse strand, counting down.
TCTGTCTTACTTCTAATTCTTTCAATAATAACCCTACCGTACACTTTTTCTGGTATACTCAGTAAACTTATTCCTCTATAAGTTTTACAATCTCTTTTGTCCCCCTTCCCTTTATATAAAAGGACTATACATGCTCTCCGCCAATCACCTAGGTACCTTCCCCTCTTTCATACATTTATTAAATAAAAATACCAACCATTCCAACACTATATACCTCCCTGCTTTTAACATTTCTGTCATGATCCCGTCAGATCCAGTGCTTTACCCCCTTTCATTCTACGTAATGTCTCACACACCTCCCCCATGCTTACATCCTGCTCTTCTTCACTCCTAAAAGATGGTACACCTCCCTGGCCAGTGCATGAAATTACCGCCTTCCTTTCTTCATCGACATTTAAAAGTTCCTCAAAATATTCTCGCCATCTACCCAATACCTCCATTTCCCCATCTACTAACTCCCCTACTCTGTTTTTAACTGACAAATCCATTCGTTCTCTAGGTTTTCTTAACTTGTTTAACTCACTCCAATTTTTTTTCTTATTTACATTAAAATTCCTTGACAGTGCCTCTCCCACTCTATCATCTGCTCTTCTTTTGCACTCTCTCACCACTCTCTTCACTTTTCTTTTACTCTCCATATACTCTACTCTTCTTATAACACTTCTGCTTTGTAAAAACCTCTCAGAAGCTACTTTTTCTCTGTTATCACACCCTTTACTTCATCATTCCACCAGTCACTTCTCTTTCCTCCTGCCCCCACCCTCCTATAACCACTAACTTCTGCCCCACATTCTAATACTGCATTTTTGAAACTATTCTTACCGTCTTCAACCCCCCCACTACTAATACCTGCACCAGTCCACCTTTCTGCCAATGGTTGCTTATATCTCACCCGAACTTCCTCCTCCCTTAGTTTATACACTTTCACCTCCCTCTTACTTGTTGTTGCCATTTTCCTCTTTTCCCATCTACCTCTTACTCTAACTGTAGCTACAACTAGATAATGATCCAATATATCAGCTGCCCCTCTATAAACATGTACATCCTGGAGCCTACCCATCAACCTTTTATCCACCAATACATAATCTAACAAACTACTTTCATTACGTGCTACATCATACCTTGTATATTTATTTATCCTCTTTTTCATAAAATATGTATTACTTATTACCAAACCTCTTTCTACACATAGCTCAATTAAAGGCTCCCCATATTCATTTACCCCTGGCACCCTAAATTTACCTACTACTCCCTCCACAGCATTTTTACCAACTTTAGCATTATATATATATATATATATATATATATATATATATATATATATATATATATATATATATATATATATATATATACAATTTTTGGAGTAAATAGAAACTCTTTTCAATTTTAAATTGAATATTTATAAATTGAATATTCCACAATCATAGTGTATATTAAAAGTTTGGATACAAACGACATTATTTCTAATATTTCTAATATTTCCATATTGTTTCTAATTACTGTCAGCATAAAAGAAAATTCCGTCAATTTTAAGAACAGAAATATCTCGTTCACTGTAAAATCAGTTAATAAACAACAGCAATAAACAAAGAACTTTATAATAATGAATTATTTCAATGGTTATAAAAAATTGCAGTGTACTGAATAATACTTTTTATCCATGGTTAAGAATTACTGACGTAGCCGGCAAGCAAGGACCAGCTTCCACATTACGTCTGATTCTGAATTTATTCTGAGTTGCCGTTTATAAAGAAGACTTTCTGGCAGAGATATGGTGTTGGCTATGACACAAGGTGTATCACCCAGTTATTCGGAAATGTCAGAACCTTCGCTGCCTCAGTCTCGCCTAGTCTCTTATGAAGGATCTCACGGACCACTAACATGCGTCTTCTCTCGCCCAAAGAGTTCCATGGAACCTAAACAAGTTTCTACGGAACGTACACAAGCTTCCACAGAACGAACACAAGCTTACAAGGAGCCCAAACAATCATCCACAGAATCCACAAAGGCTTCCACAGAACCCACACAAGCGTCTATGGAACCCACACAAGCTTCCACAGAACCCACACAAGCGTCTATGGAACCCACACAAGCTTCCACAGAACCCACATAAGCGTCTATGGAGCCCACACAAGCTTGCACAGAACCCACATAAGCGTCTATAGAACCCACACAAGCTTGCACAGAACCCGCATAAGCGTCTACGGAACCCACACAAGCTTGCACAGAACCCACATAAGCGTCTATGGAACCCACACAAGCTTGTACAGAACCCACATAAGCGTCTGTTGAACCCACACAAGCTTGCACAGAACCCACATAAGCGTCTATGGAACCCCCACAAGCTTGCACAGAACCCACACAAGCGTCTATGGAACCCACACAAGCTTGCACAGAACCCACACAAGCGTCTATGGAACCCACACAAGCTTGCACAGAACCCACACAAGCGTCTATGGAACCCACACAAGCGTCTATGGAACCCACACAAGCTTGCACAGAACCCACACAAGCGTCTATGGAACCCACACAAGCTTGCACAGAACCCACATAAGCGTCTATGGAACCCACACAAGCTTGCACAGAACCCACATAAGCGTCTATGGAACCCACACAAGCTTGCACAAAACCCACACGAGCGTCTATGGAACCATACACATCCAAGGAATTCACATAAGCTTCCCTGACCCCCTACCCTGTGCTTCACACTGTCTCTCCCTCACACTGCCCACTGTGGTTCATACTGTCTCTTCCTCACACTGCCCACTGTGGTTCACACTGTCTGTTTCTCACACTGTGGTTCACAAAGTTAACTGAGGAGGTGGAGGCATATCACTGCTTATCAGAAACCAGTGAAGTTTTGGGATAAGGAATAAAAAAGAGAAACCGCAAATGACTATATAATATTCGCACTTAATACCAGGGTCCCTAGATGGTGACAGTGGTGATATACAACCCGCCACTGAACAGCAGCCCTAAATAAGAATATGACAGAAAAACAGCGATGGTGGACACAGTAGCGCAAGTAACCAGAATACCCCACATGAACACTGCGAACCTGGGTGACTTAACCTCTAGGATAGACTGGGAGAACCATATGGGGGGACCAGAAACATGCAGAGCTATGATTCTAAAGGTGGTAATGACGAGCTTCATGCACCAACACGCCAGACACACAACCAGAAAGGCTGAATACTGTATTCACCATGAGCAATTCTAACATTAGGTATTCCTTTTAAGAGCTCCCTGGTGCCAGTGACTACACAGTCTTGAGTCTCAGATATTTTGTGGAAGAAAACTTTAAACGACTGCATGGATAGGACGAGAGAAGCAAAACTTCCAAAGACAACATAGGCATGAGGTAATTCCTGAATGAAGTGCTGTGGGAAAGGGAACCAGAAGGGAAGACTGTGAATGGGAAGGAGTACGTAGCTGGAAAGTGCCGGGACTCAGAGGAGAAATTCTACCCAGGAGCAAAAGATGCAATGGCAAGAACAGAGTAAGCCCATGGTTCACCCAGATGTGCAAAGATACAAAAGCTGGAAGTGATAGTTAGGAAAAAAGCATAAAAAGCAAAAAATGTAGGAAAACAAGTAAAAAAACACAAGGGGAAGGTAAAAAGACAGGCTCAATAACAATCTGAGAATGGTAAAACATCAAAAGCCAAATCTGGCCCAAACCTACTATGCAGCTACATCAGAAGGAAGACAGTAAGCAGTAAAGGACCAGGTAATCAGGCTGAACAAGGAGAACTCACAAGTAATGATCAGAAAGTCAGTCAGGAGCTTAGCACGAAATTTAAGGAAGTATTCTTAGAGAAAATATGGACGAGATCAGAGAGTCATAGAGGTAGAGTGCACCAGGAAGTGCTGGACATAATACATAAGACAGAAGAGGTAAGGAAAATATTGTTAGATACAACGAAGGCAATGGGATCAAATAACTTCTTAAAGGGGAGAAGAAGGAATTTATGCTTCTGTGGAAGGAAGACAATGACAGCAAATGTAGTCCCAATATTTTAGCTACAGGTCAGAATCACCGACATGCATAGTAAAGCTTCAGAAATTATGATAAGAGTGGTGTAGCACTTTGGAAAGAGCGGATTCATGAACAGCAACCATCATGTCTCACAGACTTAGTACAGAAGAATTCTATGACAAGGCAACAGGAGAGAGAGAGAGAGAGAGAGAGAGAGAGAGAGAGATAGGGGTTATGAAGATAAACAGCAAAATTTTAGGACTATAAGAAGGTTTTTGATACTGTACCACACAAGGCAGACACTACAGTAAATCAAAGAATACTTAACAGGAAGAAAATAACGAGTGGCTGCTAGGGAAGAGGTGTCAATATGAGTGCGTGTGACGAGTAGGATTCCATAAATATCAGCACTAAGACAGGTCCTACTTCTTGTTTATGTGAATTACATGACAGATGCGATAAAGTCAGAGGTATCCCTGTTTGCAGATAATGTGAAACTAATGATGACCAGAAAAGACTACAAATGAACGTGAACAGGCTGCAGATATGGTCTGACTACTACAATTTCACTCCAAGTGCAAATTAATGAATACTGAAGATGGGTAAAGAAGACCGCAAAAGGAGTACAAGCTCGGCGGGGGATAATTGCTGCAAGCCACACTCTAGGAGAATATCGCCTGAGATGCACGTGTAACAAATCTGAGATTAGCTTTCAGGAACTTAAACAAGGAGTCATTCATTGCAACGTACAAGAAACTGAGAGGAACTGATTGGGTGGGCAAGGACAAACTGAGAGACAGGAAACACGAACACAGGAAACAGCTAAAAGTTGAGCCAGAGGGATATTAAATAATAGGTTCGCCGGTATTATTCCGGCTCGGGTCTTTTCCAGATGGTGACCCGGCAAGCGAGGGATGTTAGGAAGTATTTCTTCAGACTTAGAGTGTTCAGAAAGTGGAACGACCTGGACAACAATCCATACACAGGATCCATATACAGCTTTAAGAAGTGAGAGTGAACCCAGTAGCGGTCAGTGAAGAGGCCGTGACTCGAAGAGGCTGAGACTCCATCTTTACAGCCACATACAGGTGAGTACTACCCCTTGTGTTCACATTGCTACCTCCCTCCAATGATTTGTTCTACCTCTCCGTCCCATCATTCTTCTCCCTTCCTTTCCATTCTTGCCTCCCTCAGTGTTCCTCTTCCTGCTTCCCTACCTCTTAATATCGCTGCCTCCTTCCCCTTCCCCTAACTCAATTATACTTAGTCTTCCTCGCCTTGCCTCTAAACCACGCCCTATCCCCTCTGTTTACACCCCACTATCCTAACTACATATCTCTCAACTTTCTCACTCACTCTCGACGCAGTATGACACAAACTACATACCTCCCCACTCACTTTTTATCATTCCTGACATCATGATATAAACTACACACCTCCCAACCTTCCCACTTTTATCATTCTTAATACATCACAACACAAACTATGAGCTTTCTGGTAGTCCCATCAACACTCAGACACCACTATGTGACACACCTTTGTTTGACCAAGCTATGCAATACAACTATGAGATACAGAAGGGGTCCTCTACCCTACCAGCTCGGCCTTTGGACAAACATCCTTCCTAAGTGCCTTTTACTGTTAGCGGTCCAATTGGAGGGAGAAAGGCAGTTTCCTTTTTAAGATTTCTATACTTGTTCCAACAGTATATTTGATATCTGCTAGGAGCAGGTTGAAAAGTCTTCGACTACGGATGATGACACTGTGTTATCTTATTTTGCCCGTGGTATCCCTATTTTGCTCACTCCAGTAAGTTATGGTGGTGTCTATATTAGGGACGTGGCCCTCCAGTATCTTCTAGGTATATATTATCAAGATTCTACAGATTCTTCGTTCTAGAACCAGGGTGGACAACCCTGTTGACAATCACCACAAGTGACGCATTTGCCATTAAAATGTGGCGAATATATTTATTATATTTCTTTAATTTTCAACTGAGGAACCCAATTTCTCAATTTTTGCATGGTGTGGTGAATTTCACTTTATTCGCCACAACTGTCGATACATTTAAAAATGAGTTCCTATCTATGTTCTAGAGGACATTTCAAGTAGTTTGAGATGTTTCCGTTAGTTTAAATGTTTTAAAGACTTTACGCGAGCAGTACATGATCTCTGTACCATCTGCAGCTCTAATATCTCTTACACTGAACAAAGTTGTGAACACAGAACAGTAATCTAGAAGTGAGAGCACAATTTATTTACATAGTACCATCAATGACGTTATTTCTCTTGATTTAAAAATTTCTCATTATCCACCCGGTCATTTTTTTTGGCCTCTGCTGAATGATGGGACGATACCAAATATTTCTTGCTGATACCGATATCATAAACATCAGCCGATGCCCACTAATACCGATACTTTGGCACAGCACAATTTTCTTTAATGTGTTCTCTCAAAGACATGGCATTTGACATTATTCTCAAGTCTTTTACTTTTTCTTATATCCAGGGAGATGATCCTCCTGGGTTCGGTATTCTGTACTTGTTTTAAGTTCAGTGGTGATATATATCACCACATAACATGTTATTTTTGTTTGACCACTGAAAGACTTTAAGTTCTGAATATAACCGTTCTGTACTTTATACCGTATGAACAAAGTTGTTATTAGTGTTATGTATACTTGCTGTGAGGATGAGAAACACTGAAGGTGCCAAGACTCTACCTCGGGGTACTGATACTTTTTCTTTGCTGAGAATCGTCTAAGTTATTCTGTTTACTCCAATGTCTGAGACCGAACCGTTAAAATTTCGAATATCCATTTCCGTACTTTTCCTTTTGTATTTTCTGACCTTTATTTACGGGCTATTAGCGTTGCATGATCCTTTTGGGCTTAGAGCTTGGTTTCCATAATAATAATAATAATAATAATAATAATAATAATAATAATAATAATAATAATAATAATAATAAAAATAATAATAATAATAATAATAGTTTATCACTCCATTGTCACATTTGTCACATTCCTTTGCAAAATCTTTATGATGTGTGATGTTAGTGATATTACTTCGTAATGTTGTGATGTGTGATTTTATTACCATGGCTCTACTGCCTCCATTGTGAAGTAGGGGGGGGGGCTATGTCTCCATTTTTTGATAATAATAATAATAATAATTTACTACAAGTACATGTACAAGGTATACAGACCATAGTTGACATCAATGACATACTACTATATAGAAAGCCGCTTCTTATGCAGAACATTTCGGGAAATTAGGTCAGTTTTATCCCAGGATGCGACCCACGCCAGTCGACTGACACCCAGGTACCCATTTTACTGATGGGGAACATAGAGAGCCAGTGTAAAGAAACACGCCCAATGTTTCTACCCTCGCTGGGAATCGAACCCAGACACTCGCGAAAGCTTTAGCCACCAGACCACGGGCCACCTCTGAAAATTCACCCGAATCTAGGGCCTCATCCTGACATTAAGTCACTGGTGTGTGCGTCCGTGTGTGTGTGTGTGTGTGTGTGTGTGTGTGTGTGTGTGTGTGTGTGTGTGTGTGTGTGTGTGTGTGTGTGTGTGTGTGTGTGTGTGTGTGTGTGTGTGTGTGTGTGTGTGTGTGTGTGTGTGCGCATCCTGTCACGTATGTATACATGAAGTCACTGGTGTGTGTGTACTCACCTAATTGTGGTTGCAGGGGTCGAGACTCAGCTCCTGGTGTGTGTGTGTGTGTGTGTGTGTGTGTGTGTGTGTGTGTGTGTGTGTGTGTGTGTGTGTGTGTGTTCGTGTGTGTGTGTGTGTGTGTGTGTGTGTGTGTGTGTGTGTGTGTGTGTGTGTGTGTGTGTGTGTGTGTGTGTGTGTGTGTGTGTGTGTGTGTTCGCACACACGCACACGCACACACACACACGTATGAGAGTACACACGAGAAGACAGTATATGCATGACAGCATACACATGAAAGTACACACGAGTAGACAGTACATGCATGACAGCATACACATGAAAGTACACACGAGTAGACAGTACATGCATGACAGCATACACATGAAAGTACACACGAGTAGACACTGCATGCATGACAGCATTCACATGAAAGTACACAAGAGTAGACAGTACATGCATGACAGCATACACATGAAAGTACACACGAGTAGACACTGCATGCATGACAGCATTCACATGAAAGTACACACGAGTAGACAGTACATGCATGACAGCATACACATGAAAGTACACACGAGTAGACACTGCATGCATGACAGCATTCACATGAAAGTACACACGAATAGACAGTACATGCATGACAGCATACACATGAAAGTACACACGAGAGTAAACACACCAGAGTACACATACCAGTATTACAGTACAGAATCAACAAAGCAGGTAAATTTCTTACAGAATCTCCTCAAATATTCATCAGGGGTACACGCGGCTGCGCTAAGTGCGCCACCGCCACGCATTAATCAATGCCACCAAACACGCATGCACGTCAACCCTACAAAGGCATGCGCACGTGCACCACTCGCTCATTAACACATGTACCACTGCCTCACATATGCGCGCACTATAGAAGTGCGCACTACACACGCGCGCACTATAGAAGTGCGCACTACACACGCGCGCACACAGGTACCACTCGCTTATGAACACATGTACCAAGCGCTCGTGCACTACACTCGTGCACACATGCACCACTCGTTCCAATATACACAAAACACTCGCTCGCACGTGAATGCATCACTCCCTCACGCACCCCCCACTCCCTATGCACGCACCACGCACACGAACACTCATTTATCATCTTATATGAATACATTTTAAATGAATCGCCGAGGGACAATGACTGTACATACTCGACCCTATCTTTCCTATCCTCCTCTTCTTCCTCTCTTTACTTAGCCTCTTCACTATTCTTCCTTTATTTATACTCTCATCCTTTTTCACTATCCTGGTGTTCTTCCTCTATGCACTCCTCCTCCTCCCTATCCTAGTCTCCTTTTCTTCCTACATAAGAGGAAGTCCCCTCATTATTTCATGAAAGTCTTAATTACAGGGTAAAAGATTTAAATACAACCCATCCAACCATCCTCTCGTCCACACACACACACACACACACACACACACACACACACACACACACACACACACACACCAAACACATACACACACACACACGACTCTATCTGATTTTAACACAAAATTATTAAAAAATTATTATAGCTGAAATACCTTATGGAGAACCACTAGGTGCCAGCGATCATGTGGTAATAAGAACAAAGTATTGCTGGAAATGGGAAATAGCGGAAGTTACAGAAAATAGAACTACAAAATTAGGAAATGATAAAGTTTATGAATGAACTGCAATGAGAACAGGAATTGGAATGCACAGAGGTGGAGTAAGAGATGGCGGTAACAGCGTCAAGTGCTAAGAAGCAAAGGAAACAAGAGGAAAAAGGGAACCCCATGGAACAGGTGGGTACAAAAAAAAACAGCTGTGAAGGACGAAGTCATAAAGCTGAAGAAAGATGATGAGATGCTGACGGAGAAAGGCAGAAGTATGTAAGAGCTTAGAAAAAGATTTAAAGTGGTCTTAATATAAGGTGGAGAGCTGCCAGAAGGCACTATAGTTACACAAAATCAACAGGTGCTAGAAAGTATCAGCACAACAAAACAAGTGATGAAACTACCAAGTGAACTTGATGTAACAAGAGCAATGGAACCAGACAATATATCTCTATGGGTACTAAGAGAAGGGGCACAGCCACATGGTGACGCAACTAACCTTTGCAATCAGAACAAGTGCAGAAAATTAGAAAAGGTCAAATGTGGTCCTCATATTTATATAAAAAAAAGGAGAGACAAAGAACTAATGGACCAGCATTTCTAAAACATACTGTCAAAACTTCTGAAGCGGAGAGTAAGGAAAGGGATAGTGGAACACTTGGAGAGAATTTTCGTAACAAAAGAACGAGCACAGCTCTAGAACTAGAAATTCATCTTTTGCAAATCTGTTGGATTTCTGTGACAGCCGCAGATGACCAAGCGCATCTTCTAGAACTACATTTAATACAATAATACTACACCAGAGTTTAAGGCAAAAACTGGTGAAGCATGCAAGGTCAAAGGTCAGAGGGCTCCAGTGGGTCAGAAAGTACCTGAATGGCAAAAAGCAAAGTAACAGTATGGGATGAGACATCAGAATGGGAGGGGGTAAAGTGTAGGGTTCCACAAGGATCAGTTTGAGGTCCACTACGGTTCCTAATATATGTGAACGACATACCTGACTTACCTGGTGGAGAGGACAATGGGAGATATGATTACAATATACAAAATCCAAAGAGGGATAGATAGGGTAAATAGGGACAGACTTTTTGAATTAAGAGGATCAAGGAGAGACTGAGGGAAACTAAAGACACAGATGCGTCATAGGGATATAAGGAAGTATTTATTCTCAGGATAGTTCAAAAGTGGAAGGACTTGGATGACTCAGTGGTAGCGACGAACTTAATACACAGCTTCAAGAGTAGATTTGATATGGCCCAAGAGACCAGAATCATAGATGCAAATCATAGTGATCCAGGAGCCGGGTCTAGGAGCTAAGTCTCAATCTCAGGAAACACAACTTGGTGAATATTCACAAACACACACACACACACACACACACACACACACATACTGGCTCGACCAAGTCTCACTCAAACACACACACGGCCAAGTCTCACTCAAACACACACACGTCCAAGTCTCATTCCAACACACACACGACCAAGTCTCATTCCAACACACACACGACCAAGTCTCATTCCAACACACACTCGACCAAGTGTCATTCCAACACACACTCGACCAAGTGTCATTCCAACACACACACGACCAAGTGTTATTCCAACACACACACGACCAAGTGTCATTCCAACACACACACGACCAAGTGTCATTCCAACACACACACGACCAAGCGTCATTCCAACACACACTCGACCAAGTGTCATTCCAACACACACACGACCAAGTGTCATTCCAACACACACACGACCAAGTCTCATTCCAACACACACTCGACCAAGTGTCATTCCAACACACACTCGACCAAGTGTCATTCCAACACACACACGACCAAGTGTCATTCCAACACACACACGACCAAGTGTCATTCCAACACACACTCGACCAAGTGTCATTCCAACACACACACGACCAAGTGTCACTCCAACACACACTCGACCAAGTGTCATTCCAACACACACTCGACCAAGTGTCATTCCAACACACACTCGACCAAGTGTCATTCCAACACACACTCGACCAAGTGTCATTCCAACACACACTCAACCAAGTGTCATTCCAACACACACACGACCAAGTGTCACTCCAACACACACTCGACCAAGTGTCATTCCAACACACACTCGACCAAGTGTCACTCCAACACACACTCGACCAAGTGTCATTCCAACACACACTCGACCAAGTGTCACTCCAACACACACACGACCAAGTGTCACTCCAACACACACTCGACCAAGTGTCATTCCAACACACACTCGACCAAGTGTCATTCCAACACACACACACGACCAAGTGTCACTCCAACACACACTCGACCAAGTGTCATTCCAACACACACTCGACCAAGTGTCATTCCAACACACACTCGACCAAGTGTCATTCCAACACACACACGACCAAGTTTCACTCCAACACACACTCGACCAAGTGTCATTCCAACACACACACGACCAAGTGTCATTCCAGCACACACTCGACCAAGTCTCACTCCAGCACACACTCGACCAAGTCTCACTCCAACACACACTCGACCAAGTGTCATTCCAACATACACACGACCAAGTGTCATTCCAGCACACACTCGACCAAGTCTCACTCCAACACACACTCGACCAAGTCTCACTCCAACACACACTCGACCAAGTCTCACTCCAACACACACTCGACCAAGTCTCACCCCAGGACACACTCGACCAAGTCTCACTCCAGGACACACTCGACCAAGTCTCACTCCAGGACACACTCGACCAAGTCTCACTCCAGGACACACTCGACCAAGTCTCACTCCAGGACACACTCGACCAAGTGTCACTCCAGGACACACTTCAAAGTGGACTTGTGACACAAAACACAACTTCATGATCAAAGCTTTAAGCAGGAAGGTTTAAAGAACGACTTTCGCTTCGCTACGCTGTTTCCAATCCTTTTTATCACGCCTCAACCCCATTACTCCCTCCACACCCTTCTCTCTACCTCCTTTGCTTCCTCATCCCTTTGCTCCCTCCCTATTCACGTCTGACGTGTTTTTTGATGTGAGGGATAGACGAACCCGGTTAGTGTCATGATTATATTTTAAACTAAATTACATACACCGAGCGGTGCGGCTACCCTACTCTGACAGGTACGTAGTGGGATTAACCGCACTGTGCGGCTACCCTACTCTGGCAGTTACGTAGTAGGATTAACCGCACTGTGCGGCTACCCTACTCTGGCAGTTACGTAGTAGGATTAACCGCACTGTGCGGCTACCCTACTCTGGTAGTTACGTAGTGAGAACAACCGCACTATGAAACCACCCTATTCTTGATAGATTGTAGGAATAACCGCACTGTGCGACTATCCTATTCTTGATAGATAGCAGGAAGCTAGCTGTGTTTCCTAGTCAAGCTCATCACATAGAATGATTCGATTGGCCAGTGTAATGAAATCTGTTAGGTTGACCTGGAAACTTCAGTAACGAGATGAATACAAAGCGATGTATTCCACGACGGGTTCAGTAGCTGGAAACACATAGATTGCGTGCCGGTAGAGCTAGAGTTCCCAGGGTTATTCTCAGATAATACAATAACCAGCTCTATTAGGTGAGGATTATTACGTAATATTAACACAGCAAGCTGACATATTTATGTAAACCCCTCTGTACTGGAATATGACATGGAAATATTGCTGACTTTTGTTCCCGCTATGTAATTATATAGAACAAGGAAGAATAAAAGCAAAACTGCAACGAAGAAAAAACATTTATTTGGGAGAAGTTTCGCCCACTGGATCAAGTGTACCCTAATAAAGTGTCCTAAAGATTGTAGAGGTGTTTTTATTTAAGAGTTTGTCGTCACATTGACAGGTGCACCGACATCACTAAACATGACTCACATAAACCCTTCCTTCTCTCGCCTACACATTACTGTTCTCAATTAGTGGTTCTGGAGATTATTCCACAATATTATGTTGGACTAAAGAACTGCTTGGAAGTAATTCTTTGACATTTGTCTATTCTATACAGTGGCCCGTATCCCTTACATTAATGAATAAAGGATAGTATTCTTGTCCAGGAGTTCCTGCATGTCTACGCTGTGCACATATATGCAAGCCTTTATTTAGGACAAACTTGAAAGTCGCTTAAGACTAGAGCTAAGAACTATAATATGCAAAAACTACTGAACAAGAGTCCAGTGCTTTTGTTCATTAATGTGAGGGATTTTGGCCACTGTGTAGATTAGACTAATGCCAAAGAATTACTTCCACGTAGTTCTATAGTTCAACATAATATTGTGGAATCATCACTAATTAAGCAAGATGCACAATATATTTCAAACTTAGATCTGGTATCTATAAACTTGACAATTTTATAGTGAGGAATATTATTGACAATTTCAAAGACAAAAATATTTTTCACAAAAATATAAGTGTTCTTTGTCAAAAGAACAATTTATCTTAAACTTTAGATATATGGTTTTAAAAATAGGTTAGATAAATACATGAGTGGGTGTGGGTGTGTGTGAGTTGGACCTGACTAGCTTGTGCTGCTGGGTCTGGTGCCGTGCTCCATCCTTGAGTGGAGGTGACCAGACTAGGTGGGTCATTGGGATTATCGGGGGGGGGGGGCATTGGGCTAATCCAGGGGAGGGGGCATTGGGCTAATCCAGGGGAGGGGTAATTGGGCTAATCTGGGGGGGGGGGTCATTGGGCTAATCCGAGGGGGTGACATGAACCTGCTCCGCATGGGTCAGTAGGCCTGTTGCAGTGTTCCTTCTTTCTTATGTTGTTAATGACTGTGTATGGGAGAGTGGCTATGCGAGGTCACCATAGAGTGGGCTGCTCAACCTGCTGTGTTGCTCTAACATTCTTAATTTATTAAGGTGATAGCCTGATATCCTTAATTCGCAATTTCCTATTTACCTTTTTCTCGTTTCTTTTGTTGAACATAATTGTCTATGTTAGTCTATTTATAGGTTTGACATATTTACAGTTTAATGGTATATTTAATTTCCTAGGTCGGCCTAGGAAAGGTTGGAGGGAGGGGGTAAAGGAGGTTTTGTGTGCGAGGGGCTTGGACTTCCAGCGGGCATGCGTGAGCGTGTTTGATAGGAGTGAATGGAGACAAATGGTTTTTAATACTTGACGTGCTGTTGGAGTGTGAGCAAAGTAACATTTATGAAGGGGTTCAGGGAAACCGGCAGGCCGGACTTGAGTCCTGGAGATGGGAAGTACAGTGCCTGCACTGTGAAGGAGGGGTGTTAATGTTGCAGTTTAAAAACTGTAGTGTAAAGCACCCTTCTGGCAAGACAGTGATGGAGTGAATGATGGTGAAAGTTTTTCTTTTTCGGGCCACCCTGCCTTTGTGGGAATCGGTCAGTGTGATAATAATAATAAAAATTTAATTTCCTGGTCAAAAAATCGTTGCCAAAGATATCTGAAGGTATTTAGGGTATTTTGGGGTTGCTGAATTCGAAAATGGGAGTAGATTTTTGAAACTGGCTGTAATTTGTGAGATATTGTATACATTATTGTATAACTTAGCCATAACGCGTGTATATGTATATATATAGTGGTAATTTGTATATATAGATAGTTTTGTATATACGGATTAGAATTTTATTTTTAAATTATTTAATATTTGACGAAAGTAGTTGTATCAACAACGACCACCTGACAATATTGAAACCTTAATTTTTATTTTCCAGATAAACATGAGTTCTTTACGAAGAGTCTGCTTGTACAATCCTAATGCATTTTGCTACATTTATGGCGAATACTCTTTGCAAAAAAAATTGCTACAAGAAAGTGGGAATATCCTGATGTGGAGTCAGCAAGGAAACTTGTGCCACACAGCAAAGACGGTCCTGTACCAGTGTTTACAACACTGCCTGACCTTCAGTTGTCAGGTGTTGAAGAAACTCAAGGTTTAGGAAGTAACACAGGTGACAGCAGTAGAAGGCAATATGAAGTAAGCATTTCAACAGCCCAGCAGTTCTTCCAAGAAGAACTCAATGATCTGATACATAACCTCAGTCTGTCAAAGCAAGCATCTGAACTTTTAGCATCCAGACTAAAAGAAAGGAAAAGAACTGGCTACAATAAGAAGTTAAAATAGCAGCTTATCGGACAAGAGAGTTTCAACTCCTGCTTTATCTCAGACAAGATGAAGAACTTGCATACTGCAATAACAATCCTGGACCTCTTCTTCGAATGGGGCTTGAATATCGACCAGGAGATTGGAGACTGTTTACAGACAGTTCCATTACAAGCTTGAAATGTATTTTATTGCACAGTGGTAACAATATGCATCTCTTCCAATTACTTACTCAAAAAAACTGTGCTAATGACCAACATATAAGAAAATCACACAACGTTTTCATATGCAGTAATCAGTGGTATCTGAATTATCTACGTTAATCTGTTATTATATATAATGAAGTGCTAGTATGTATTACATGATTTGACTTTTGCATGATTTAAAAAATAATTTCAATGCAATCTGTAAGTTAGCCCCGCCTGATCAATAAATTTTTCACATATTTTATGTTTTTCAATGGGATACTAAATTTAACAAAAATTAGAGACAATCAAGCAAAACGGAAGACATATTCGGAATCAGCACCACAAACTTACCCTTAAATCGGTGTAATATCATTGACTAGAAAATGAGTATTGACCAGAAATTGTGGACCAGTAGGCCTCCCATAGTGCACTGAAATATCCCTTCACTGAGATAATACCTTCTTTCAGCAAGGTATTATTACATTTCATAACATATAAAATGAGCTTCTGTTGCCTCTCTTTAATGTTCCTCTAAAGATATGTGTAAGAACATGAAAGCTCTAAAGTTTTCCAGTTTTCCTGTTTATATTTTCATTGTGGTATATATATATATATATATATATATATATATATATATATATATATATATACATATATATATATATATACATATATATATATATACATATATATATGAACATTAAAATGGTATAAAATACCGACAGATTGTTAGGTAAGACACATATGCAACAGTTAGGTATCTTTATTTTGAAACGTTTCGCCTACACAGTAGGCTTCTTCAGTCGAGTACAGAAAAGTTGATAGAAGCAGAAGATACTTGAAGACGATGTAATCAGTCCATCACCCTTAAAGTTTTGAGGTGGTCAGTCCCTCAGTCTGGAGAAGAGCATTGTTCCGTTGTCTGAAACAATATGAAGTTGAAGTGACAGAATCGGGCCTTATATAGTGCCAGGAGGTGAGACGTAGGCTGATTTGGGAGGGCAGGTCCTTCTCAAACCCAGCCGTTCTCACTAGTAGAGGTTGTCGAAGTAGATGGTCTGTACCAAGATACCCTTGTGTTGCAGTGTCTGACAGAATGAACATTAAAATGGTATAAAATACCGACAGATTGTTAGGTAAGACACATATGCAACAGTTAGGTTGCATATGTGTCTTACCTAACAATCTGTCGGTATTTTATACCATTTTAATGTTCATTCTGTCAGACACTGCAACACAAGGGTATCTTGGTACAGACCATCTACTTCGACAACCTCTACTAGTGAGAACGGCTGGGTTTGAGAAGGACCTGCCCTCCCAAATCAGCCTACGTCTCACCTCCTGGCACTATATAAGGCCCGATTCTGTCACTTCAACTTCATATTGTTTCAGACAACGGAACAATGCTCTTCTCCAGACTGAGGGACTGACCACCTCAAAACTTTAAGGGTGATGGACTGATTACATCGTCTTCAAGTATCTTCTGCTTCTATCAACTTTTCTGTACTCGACTGAAGAAGCCTACTGTGTAGGAGAAACGTTTCAAAATAAAGATACCTAACTGTTGCATATGTGTCTTACCTAACATATATATATATATATATATATATATATATATATATATATATATATATATATATATATATATATATATATATATATATATATGCAATAAGATCACAGTAAACAGGTGATTTCAGAATATGCAAAACAACCACTCTGAAAGAATAGAGAAATTCCAAGCGCTTTCGTGACTACTCACATTATCAAGGAACTATGAAAGTAAAGCATCCAAGGAAGCTATATAAGGGGTCTGGTCGGCACCTCACTATCAGATCCCACAACGGTTTAAACACGTGACGCGCGGCGAGCCAACTTGGAAAGGTCCTTGGCACAACTCACCCCACAAACTATTCTACCCAAGAAATAAGAAATTTTAAAGATTATTTGTCCAGTGTATTATTAAATTCTTCCCAAATTCTATTAATTATAAATGGATCTAATTTATATAAACCAAAGGAAATATTCATATTATTGTCAAAACTGCTTTTTATGAAACAAGATTCAATTATATTCCTGTCGACCATGGACTTGCTTGATACTACTTTCTCAACTTTTTGAAAATCAATTGGATGGTTAAAATCTCTTACATGAATAAATAGAGCATTGGAATCTTGTCCAGTTCTAATGCTATATTTATGTTGTTTTAATCTTAGTTCGAGATTTTTACCAGTTTGACCGTAATAAACTTTATCGCAAATTTTACAAGGAATCTTATAGACACATCCATCAGCATTTTGGGGGGAATTCTTTATCAAAAGGTTTTTACTGTATCGAGATTTTTGAATACAACTTTAATATTAAAAGTCTTAAGAAGAGAAGGCATATCAACCAAGTTTTCATGGTAAGGGAGAACCAATCATGTATGGACTAATAAAAACACACAAACCAGGGAATCCAGTCAGACCAATTATTAGCTCCATAGGGTCAGTTTCATATGAATTATCCAAATGGCTTGTTGATATTTTGAGCCCTATTGTTGGCAAAATTTCTAACTTTAATGTTAAAAACAACATAGACTTGGTTGATAAATTAAGCTCCTTGACTGACCTAAATGATTTTAACATGGTTAGTTTTGATGTTACTTCCTTGTTTACGAAAGTTCCTGTTGATGATTTATTAAGTTTCTTATCTGAAGAACTCGTTAACTATGATTTACCATTGCCAGTTCCTACTATCATTAAACTTATTAAACTTTGCATTGTTGATGCAAAATTTGTATTTAATGATAAATTTTACACTCAGAAGTTTGGTATGGCAATGGGAAATCCTCTTTCACCTGTTCTTAGTAACCTATACATGGAATTTTTTGAAACAAGGTTACTTAACACAATCCTCCCTAATAGAGCTAAATGGTTCAGATATGTTGATGATATTTTGTGTCTTATGCCCAAAAATGTAGATATACACCATTTCCTTGGAAAATTAAATAGCTTAGCCCATTCAATAAACTTTACTGTTGAGTTTGAAGAAAATAACTCATTGCCTTTTCTAGATGTTTTAATTATTAAGGGTAATAATGAATTCAAATTTAAAATTTACAGAAAACCTACTAATAACTGTTCCTATGTCCACTATTATTCCTCGCATGAAGATAGAGTCAAACTGTCTGTTTTCTCATCAATGTTTCTGAGAGCTTTACGAATTTGTAGTCCTGAGTTCATAGATGAGGAAATATCCAAAATTTATGAAATAGGTAATGATTTAAAATACCCAAGAAATGTAATTGATAAATCTTTTAAAGTTGCCAGAAATACTTTTTACAATCCAAAAAGGGACAACCAGCCTTATTCAAATAAAAATATGTTGGTTCTCCCTTACCATGAAAACTTGGTTGATATGCCTTCTCTTCTTAAGACTTTTAATATTAAAGTTGTATTCAAAAATCTCGATACAGTAAAAAAACTTTTGATAAAGAATTCCCCCCAAAATGCTGATGGATGTGTCTATAAGATTCCTTGTAAAATTTGCGATAAAGTTTATTACGGTCAAACTGGTAAAAATCTCGAACTAAGATTACATAAGAACATAAGAACATAAGAAAGGAGGAACACTGCAGCAGGCCTGTTGGCCCATACTAGGCAGGTCCTTTACAATTCATCCCACTAACAAACATTTGACCTACCCAATTTTCAATGCTACCCAAGAAATAAGCTCTGATGTGCAAGTCCCACTCAAATCCAACCCATCCCACTCATGTATTTATCCAACCTAAATTTGAAACTACCCAAAGTCCTAGCCTCAATAACCCAACTAGGTAGACTGTTCCACTCATCTACTACCCTATTTCCAAACCAATACTTTCCTATGTCCTTTCTAAATCTAAACAACATAAATATAGCATTAGAACTGGACAAGATTCCAATGCTCTATTTATTCATGTAAGAGATTTTAACCATCCAATTGATTTTCAAAAAGTTGAGAAAGTAGTATCAAGCAAGTCCATGGTCGACAGGAATATAATTGAATCTTGTTTCATAAAAAGCAGTTTTGACAATAATATGAATATTTCCTTTGGTTTATATAAATTAGATCCATTTATAATTAATAGAATTTGGGAAGAATTTAATAATACACTGGACAAATAATCTTTAAAATTTCTTATTTCTTGGGTAGAATAGTTTGTGGGGTGAGTTGTGCCAAGGACCTTTCCAAGTTGGCTCGCCGCGCGTCACGTGTTTAAACCGTTGTGGGATCTGATAGTGAGGTGCCGACCAGACCCCTTATATAGCTTCCTTGGATGCTTTACTTTCATCATGGCATTCTACACCAGAGCACTGCTTACTCACGATGCATTACTCTAACAGAGTAAAGATCAAACCAGCGAGTGGCACAACCAATGAGTCGTCCAAACTAGCACTTGCAGCTGTCGTTAGTGGCAGGCTGCAAGTCAAATGTAATGCGATTTTATCGCTCAAAGAGGCCTTTGTTGTTGTCTGTACAGACGACACAGAGGCTGAGAAACTACTTACCACCACTGCTACTACCACTCTACGAGACCAGGGATTTCTTGTCTTGACTTCCCCAGCACTGAGGGCCAGGAGAACTGTGTTCCTCAAGCGACTCGACAACCTTATCACTGTACAGGCCACTGAAGAAATCAAGTCATCTATCGAAGCAAAGAACCCTTGGGCCAAGGTGGACTTCATTACTAAAATACCCAATGCTTCATCCATGCTGAAGGTCACCTTCAGTGACGTCAACATGGCAGCCAGAGCTCTCGCTGAGGGCCTGGCTATTCACTACTTCCACATCAACCCAACCTTCATCGAAGCAGAGAAATTCCAACATATCTCACAGTGCTATAATTGTTACTCATACTTACACACCACAAATGATTGTCCTACCAAGGACAAGAAGTTCTGCTCCACCTGTGGCCGTGAGGGTCATGACTTCAAGAATTGCACTACTGCTTCACCACCTAAATGCTTGAACTGCAAGAATGACCACCATACTCTTGCTGCCAGGTGCCATACCAGAAGAGACATACTCAAGAAACAACAACAACAAAAGAAACCCAACCCACAAGCAACCACATATTCTGCTATCGCCAAGCTTCAAGCAGACACTACCAAGATACTACATGCCACGCAAGCTGCTCCCACCACTTCCCTGCCAGCACCTACTGCCGACTCCACCAAGATTCTTTGTTGCATTATGTATGCTCATGTACAGAATGCAGCTGAGCCTGGTTCCTTCAACACCACCATCAATGAACTTTTCAAACTAAATAATATGCCTGGCCTCACATTCCCTGCATCACCACCTTCCACTGAGATCCTAAAATCTACTGCAAATATTACCAGCATCACCGCTGCTCCACCGCTGTCACAACCTCCACTAGACACAGAGATGGACCAATCAGAGACCTCTGAGACGTCGGCAAAACCCACCAATGAGAGTCCACTACCGCTTTCATCCACTGCTAGAGCAACTGACCAGTCGGAAATCTCGCCTTCACCAGTTCAGCCACCAGCCAAGAAAGCAAAAACACAAGACACTGCGGATGCACCTCACGGTGCCACTGTCACTGACACTGCTGCATCACAACGGGTCCGATATCTGAAGGGCGTATACTTCTACACAACCAAGGAGTATAAGAACACAATGCTGTCTTCAGAAATCCATCATCACCTCCAGGACGGAACAGTCAAGTATACCTACGACCAAACTGCTACATACACCACTGAAGACATGACCAGACTACTCACTGCCAACACCCAACACCTTGTGGAAGTCAAGTACACCTCAAAGAGGAAATTCAGGATGCTTCAGAATAGGGACCTTGAAGACGGTACCCTCGTCTAGCACGACTATCCATGACCATTCACCCAGCACTTTGCCGTCCACTAAAGCTGGGGTGTGGCTCCAATCAACCCTGTAACTGCTGCCTCTGCGCAAGATAGAAGAAGACGACATCCTCCAACCGGAGGGCCAAGAAAGAAGAAAGATGATTATCGTCACCCCCCACCCGGGGGGCCACTGCCGGGTCACCATCTGGAGAAGACCTGGGCCAGAAGGACCTGCGAATCAACATGAATGAAAATGAACACCAACACACGACACTCCACACAGGAGAGCACAGCGCTAGCACGATCGACACCATGCATTGCCCTTCTAGGGCATGGTTGGTGCCAGAGCCCGAGTTTGTACCTTACAAGATGAGGGGGGTACTTGTGCCTCCTCCCATGGGAGACTTAAGTCTCAGACACTCCCTAGACAGGGAGCCAGTGCCGGGCCACCACTTGGAAGGGCCCGGGCCGGGAAAATACCGGCGAATCTTTAACAACAACTTTACTTTCATAGTTCCTTGATAATGTGAGTAGTCACGAAAGCGCTTGGAATTTCTCTATTCTTTCAGAGTGGTTGTTTTGCATATATATATATATATATATATATATATATATATATATATATATATATATATATATATATATTATTTTTTTTTTATTATCACACTGGCCGATTCCCACCAAGGCAGGGTGGCCCGAAAAAGAAAAACTTTCACCATCATTCACTCCATCACTGTCTTGCCAGAAGGGTGCTTTACACTACAGTTTTTAAACTGCAACATTAACACCCCTCCTTCAGAGTGCAGACACTGTACTTCCCATCTCCAGGACTCAAGTCCGGCCTGCCGGTTTCCCTGAATCCCTTCATAAATGTTACTTTGCTCACACTCCAACAGCACGTCAAGTATTAAAAACCATTTGTCTCCATTCACTCCTATCAAACACGCTCACGCATGCCTGCTGGAAGTCCAAGCCCCTCGCACACAAAACCTCCTTTACCCCCTCCCTCCAACCTTTCCTAGGCCGACCCCTACCCCGCCTTCCTTCCACTACAGACTGATACACTCTTGAAGTCATTCTGTTTCGCTCCATTCTCTCTACATGTCCGAACCACCTCAACAACCCTTCCTCAGCCCTGTGGACAACAGTTTTGGTAATCCCGCACCTCCTCCTAACTTCCAAACTACGAATTCTCTGCATTATATTCACACCACACATTGCCCTCAGACATGACATCTCTACTGCCTCCAGCCTTCTCCTCGCTGCAACATTCATCACCCATGCTTCACACCCATATAAGAGCGTTGGTAAAACTATACTCTCATACATTCCCCTCTTTGCCTCCAAGGACAAAGTTCTTTGTCTCCACAGACTCCTAAGTGCACCACTCACTCTTTTTCCCTCATCAATTCTATGATTCACCTCATCTTTCATAGACCCATCTGCTGACACGTCCACTCCCAAATATCTGAATACGTTCACCTCCTCCATACTCTCTCCCTCCAATCTGATATTCAATCTTTCATCACCTAATCTTTTTATCCTCATAACCTTACTCTTTCCTGTATTCATCTTTAATTTTCTTCTTTTGCACACCCTACCAAATTCATCCACCAATCTCTGCAACTTCTCTTCAGAATCTCCCAAGAGCACAGTGTCATCAGCAAAGAGCAGCTGTGACAACTCCCATTTTGTGTGTGATTCTTTATCTTTTAACTCCACGCCTCTTGCCAAGACCCTCGCATTTACTTCTCTTACAACCCCATCTATAAATATATTAAACAACCACGGTGACATCACACATCCTTGTCTAAGGCCTACTTTTACTGGGAAAAAATTTCCCTCTTTCCTACATACTCTAACTTGAGCCTCACTATCCTCGTAAAAACTCTTCACTGCTTTCAGTAACCTACCTCCTACACCATACACTTGCAACATCTGCCACATTGCCCCCCTATCCACCCTGTCATACGCCTTTTCCAAATCCATAAATGCCACAAAGACCTCTTTAGCCTTATCTAAATACTGTTCACTTATATGTTTCACACACACACACACACACACACACACACACACACACACACACACACACACACACACACACACACACACACACACACACACACATATATATATATATATATATATATATATATGTGTGTGTGTGTGTGTGTGTGTGTGTGTGTGTGTGTGTGTGTGTCGTGCCGAATATGTAAAACTGGTCAATTAGCAAGAACTCATTTAAAATTGAGTCCTTTCTAAAATTTTCTCTTATACGTTTAAAGATATATTTTTTTCATTAATGGTGATTTAAAAATTTATAATTTTGCACCAAAAGGAACTTAGAAAACTTACCTAACCTTATTACAACAAGCGCAATTTATTTTAGCCTAACCCAACTAAATATATTTTCGATTTGTTTACAATAATTTAATACTAAACAAATACAGTGAAATATATTTTTTTCGTTAGTTTCAGAATGTTTTTGGCGAAATTATTGCATACACAAATTTTCACTTGTCCTATATGGCAAGATGAGCGTTGCTATTTAAGCCAAGATCGCAAGTTCTGCCTATTCGGCATGACATATATATATATATATATATATATATATATATATATATATATATATATATATATATATATATATATATATATATATATATATATATATATATACTGGCACCTCTGCCAGAGAGAGGCTGTGGGCATCCTGCTCTGTGTTATTGGCACAATATCGTTTAATCAAGAACACCTTCCAGGATTATTATCAACAGGCTGCTGCTCGTGTTGGAAAGGGCCAGAAGACTCTGCGTTTCGTCTCTTCCTTCAGAATCAAGAAAAGTGTTGTGTATGTGAATTCAGTGAGGGAACATAACGGTCACCATGGGTAGGTGAGGTCAGTGAGGGAAGGCCTAATGGAGGAGGAGGAGGAGGAGGAGGAGGTTGAGGGGTAATACTGTGTCTCCCCCTTCCCCAAAGAGGCGCGCATACACCGCGTGCTCGTGTCACAACAATGGAGTGTTTGTTCACCGTGTGTATAGTGTATATAGTGTGTAGTGCGTAGTATGAGCATGGAATGCGCATAGCACGTGTAGTGTATAGCGGCGTGTCGTTTATAGTGGGGGCTGTGCACAAAGCATAGTGGTGTATAGTAACAGGTGCACAGAGAATAGTGGCGTATAGTAACAGGTGCACAGAGCATTGAGGTGTATAGTGACTTGTCCTGGGATGGAGTGAGTGCCCTACTCCGCCTCATCACACATCTTCCACCCCTCCCTTTCCTCCACCGCCCACCACAAGGAGGGGAGACCCCTCTCCTCCCCCTACCACCACCATGAACTATATACGGTATGTGCCATGCGCCATTTTCTCTTCAGCCTGGGCTTACCACACAGTTTGAGGTATGGCAGATGATGAAGCCAACCAGCCACAAAGCCAGGGAAACAGTGCACCCAACAATGAAAGAGGCACATGTCAGGTGTGCGGAGAGTTTCGAGCACGCAACAGGAATGGTCGCATTCGTGCACACAATGGGTGTGCGGGATCACATATGCCCCCAGCAGAGAGCAGCCCACAGCCTCCACAGGCAGATGACAATTCCAATGGCAACCTCCTCAGTTGCGATAACCTTCTGTTGGCATTCAAATCCACTGCTAACAGTACCCTATCCCACATCCCTAAAGCGGCTCGCCCATATGCAGCAGGGAAATTCACAGACCTTCTTAAGCAGGTGAATGGAGGTTCCACCAACTTAGAAGCCCGAGGCACCATCCAAGCATGGCGCAACCTGCTCCTGTTCGGCAATGTCTGTCTTGCAGTTCCTGAGAGACGAGGCAAACTGCTAACCACGTCAGTTATCAAGGCAGTGCGCAACTACCCAAGAACGGATAATTGTGTCCCTCTGCCCCATCATCGCAGGAATCACAAAGGTAGACCCAAGAAAAGCCCCACTGAAAAAGAGAAAATTTGCACACAGGTTAGCAAAAAAATTGAAGAAGGTAACACAGTGGGAGCAATCCGAATAATTACAAGTGACGACACTGTAGCCCCCAAAGATGAGACCACAGCCCAAGCACTAAGAGACAAGCATCCAACCAGGGACACCATGACCATCAACAACAACCCTGAGGAAGACCCCATCACTGAACAATTAATTTTGCCTGAATCGGAAGTCTATAAGGCGATCGTGTCATTTCCTGCAGGATTTGCAGGAGGTTACACTGGAATTCGACCTCAGCACCTCAAGGAGATGGTAAATCCAGTACTCGGTGCATCTGCATCACTTCTTCTTACCGAGTTAACAACTTTCGTCAACAACTGCCTGGCTGGGCGAATCCCAGAAGAAGTTAAACCTTTCTTTTTTGGAGCCTCACTGTGTGCGTTGAAGAAGAAGGATGGGGGAATCAGACCCATTGCGGTTGGAAACACTCTTCGCCGTCTCGTGGCCAAAGCAGCAGTAAGAAACATTCGCCTAGAAGCTGCCAGTTTACTCCAGCCACACCAACTGGGCTTTGGGGTCCCTCAAGGCAGTGAAGCTGCAGCTCATGCGGCAAGGGCCTACATCAGGGACCTCCCAGAAGACAAGGCTGTAGTCAAACTTGATTTTAGAAATGCCTTTAATATGGTAAAGAGAGATGCTGTCTTGCCAGCTGTTCGAGATCGCTTCCCCAGTCTTTTTCCCTTCATCTCAGCTGGCTACAGCAAACCCTCAATTCTTTGTTTGGAGAATATGAAATTCAATCATCAGGTGTTCAGCAGGGTGACCCACTAGCTCCGGTTCTCTTCTGCTTGGCAGTAAGAGAACTAACTTCCAGCCTATGCAGCGAGCTCAACATCTGGTACCTGGATGATGGGACTCTGGCAGGTACTGAAGAGTCCCTGGTAGGGGACCTACAACTGGTGAAAACACAGGGAGAAGACTTGGGACTCATCCTCAATCCCTCCAAGTGTGAAATCATCACAACGAACCAGGAAATAATCAATGCTGTGCGAAGAATCCTCCCAGAAGTGTCTACTACCACTCCGTCCAACAGTACCCTCCTGGGAGCACCGCTGGGTCACCAGGCCATCGACACAGTCCTCAAGGACAAATTGAATGACCTGCTGAGAATGGAGGAGAGAATAAGCAATCTTGATGCCCATGATGCTCTGTATCTCCTCACAAGGTGCCTTACTATTCCAAGACTCACTTACTTCCTGAGGTGTGCACCCTCTTTTGACAACCCAACACTCGACGAATATGACGCACACCTGAGGTCAACCCTGAAAAAGGCACTGAACCTGTCACTAGAGGATCAGCAATGGGATCAGGCAACCCTCCCAGTGCGACTGGGAGGTATAGGGGTGCGCAAAGCAACGCATGTTGCTTTACCTGCTTTTCTGTCTTCGTGTTTGGCTTCCAGTACATTAGTCAAGAAGATTGTTCCCGAACACTTGAGAGATGTGGTAGGAGCTCAAGACCCCAGGTTTACTGAAGCAGCGATTCGGTGGGACACCCTTACAGATTCCTCCAGTAGACCAGCTCCTCCCAAAGAACACAAACAGTCCCACTGGGACAAACCGATCATGGAAAAAATCGCCAACACAATGCTCTCCAATGCCTCAGGAAAGGACAAAGCTCGTCTCCTGGCAGTGAAGGCACCACACTCAGGAGATTTCCTGTTAGCTGTTCCCAATTCCTCCTTGGGCACTCGACTAGACCCACAGGCCATTCAGATTGGTGTTGCTCTTCGCCTAGCCGCCCCCATCCTCACCGAACATAGGTGTATTTGCGGCAGGGCGACAGCTGATCAATTCGGACTTCATGGTCTCGTGTGTCACACAGCAGAAGGGAAGTATGCCAGGCATGAGGAGGTCAATGACATCATAAAGAGAAGCCTCGCCACAGCCCGTTGCCCAGCTCAACGGGAACCCCAAGTGCAGAGGTCTGACGGAAGTCAAAAGCGTCCTGATGGAGCCACTATGCTACCTTGGAAGGATGGAAAGCAGATTGCCTGGGACTACACATGTGCCGCCACATTGGCAGACACCTACTTGCCATACTCCGTAGTGGAAGGGTGTGGAGCTGCCAGCCACAGGGAGACCCAGAAGATCCGCAAATATGAAGACCTTCCCTCTTGCTATAACTTCATCCCAATAGGGTCGGAGACCCTTGGAGCATGGGGCAAGTGTGCTCTAAAGTTCCTAATAGAGCTGGGTGAAAAGCTCATCATAGAAACCAAGGACCACAGGGCGACCAGCTTCCTCTTTCAGAGACTCAGTGTTGCAATCCAGAGAGGAAATGCCTGCAGCATTCTGGGCACGCGGCCCACCACCGGGGAGCTGGACGAAGTATTCGAGATGTAGCTCTGAGTCACCTATGTTGTTTTACTTTCTATCGTATTTTTGTGAATGTTTTGTCAATGTATTTTGTCTTTAAATAAAATATACATAAAATATAGGGGGTGGTAGGAGAAAATTCTCAAACAGCTTCAGGGAGAACCTTGAGTTTTCCCTGAAGCAAGTTTATTCTTTTCTCTGAGGATGAGGGTCCCTATAACAGTTCTAGAGGTGGTACCTCCCTATATATATATATGTGTGTGTGTGTGTGTGTGTGTGTGTGTGTGTGTGTGTGTGTGTGTGTCGTGCACAATAAAACTGGTCAATTAGCAAGAACTCTAAAATTTTCTCTTTTATTATAACGTAAAAACTGATAATTTTGTACCAAAAGCACCTTAGAAAACTTACTTAATCTTATTATAGCAAGCGCAATTTAATTTAGCTTAATCCAACTAAATATATTTTTGGTAAGTTTACAATGATTTAATAAACAAACACAATGAAATCTATTTTTTTTCGTTAGATTCAGAATGATTTTTGCGAAATATTGCGTACACATTTCTCGCTTGCCTTATTCGGCATGTAGAGCGTTGCTATTTAAGCCAAAATCGGCATGACACGCACATCCCCCCCCATATATATAGAGATATATATATATATATATATATATATATATATATATATATATATATATATATATATATATATATATATATATATGTCGTGCCGAATATGTAAAACTGGTCAATTAGCAAGAACTCATTTAAAATTAAGTCCTTTCTAAAATTTTCTCTTATACGTTTAAAGATATATTTTTTTTCATTAATGATAATGTAAAAAAAATTAATTTTGCACCAAAAAAATCTTAGAAAACTTACCTAACCTTATTATAACAAGAACAATTTATTTTAGCCTAACCTAACTAAATATATTTTAGGTTTGTTTACAATAATTTAATACTAAACAAACACAGTGAAATATATTTTTATCGTTAGGTTCAGAATGATTTTGGCGAAGTTATTGCATACACAAATTTTCATTCGTCTTATATGGCAAGATGAACGTTGCTATTTAAGGCACGACATATATATATATAAAATGTACACACACACACACACACTGGTATGGTAACCCGAAAAAGAAGAAACACTTTCACCATCAATATCACTGTCTTGCGCCGAAATTACATCTAAGATGCCTCTCGAAACTGGAATATCTCCACGCCACCTTTAGAATGCAGGCGCAGTATTTCCCACCTTCAGGACTCAATTCCAGGTAACCAGTTTTTCTGAATCTCTTCACAATCCAACAGCAAATCAAGTCATAAAAACCAACTGTCTACACTCCTAACACGCTCACACTCCTGTTTTATGCCCAACGCCCTGACACTTAAAGCCTTATTTACCTCTCCCTCCATCGTTTCCTAGGACGACCCCAACGCTTCAAGTCATCCTATTTTTCTCCATCTCCATAGATTACGTTCTATGTCTCCACAGATGTCTCAATGAACCCACCTTTTTCCTCTTGTCAATTCTATGGTTCACCCACAAGTCTATTCCCAAATATCTGAACACATTCACTTCCTCCATACTCCCCTCATTCCAATCTGATATCCAGCCTTTCATTACCTAAATCTTTTTGTTGCCCACATCACCTAGCACTTTTCTATGTTCACTTTTAATTTTCTTCTTTTACATACCCTCCCAACTTCGTCCAGCAACCTTTGCAAATTCTCTTCAGAATCTCCCAAAAGCACCGTGTCACTGGCAAAAAGTAACTGTCACGTTCTTTATCTTTTAATCCCACACTTCTCCCCAACACTCTAGCATTCACTTCTTTTACAACCCCATCTATAAATATATTAAACCACCATGGGGATATCACGAATCCCTGTCTAAGGCCTAGTTTAACTGAAAAATAATCCCCCAGTCTCCTACATACCTGAGCCTCACTATCTTAAAAACTCGTAATTGCTTTAAGTAACCTACCACCTACCACATACACCTGCAACATCTGCCACACTCCTTCCCTATTCACTCTATTATATGCTTTTTCTAAATCCATATATGCAATGAAAGCTTCTTTACCTTTATCTAAGTTTGTTTGCTTATATACTTAAATGTAAACACTTCGTCTACACATCTATTACCTTTCCTAAAAATCTCCTTGTTCATGTGCGATCCTTTTCTCCGTCTTACCTTTAATTCTTTAAAAAGTAACTTTACCGTGTGCGTTACCTGATATACTCAATGGGCTTTTTTTTATTTATTAACACATCGGCCGTCTCCCATCAAGATAGGGTGGGCGGAAAAAGAAAAACTTTCACCATCATTCATTCCACCACTGTCATGCCATAGGCTCGCTTACACTACAGTTATAAAACTGCAACATTAACACCCCTCCTTCAGAGTGCAGAAACTGTACTTCCCATCTCCAGGACTCAAGTCCGGTCTGCCAGTTTCCTTGAATCCGTTCATAAATGTTACCTTGCTCACACTCCAAAAGCATATCAAGTATTAAAAACCATTTGTCTCCATTCACTCCTATCAAATACGCTCACGCAAGCTTGCTGGAAGTCCAAGCCCCTCGCACACAAAACCTCCTTTACCCCCTCCCTCCAACCTTTCCTAGACCGACCCCTACCCCGCCTTCCCTCCACTACAGATTTATACACTCTCGATGTCATTCTATTTTGTTCCATTCTCTCTACATGTCCGAACCACCTCAACAACCCCTCAGCCCTCTCGATAATAGTTCTGGTAATCCCGCACCTCCTCATAATTTCTAAACTACGGATCCTCTGCATTATATTCACACCACACATTGCCCTTAGACACATCTCCACTGCCTCCAGCCTTCTCTTTGTTGCAACATTCACCACCCATACTTCACACCCACATAAAAGCATTGGTATAACTATACTCTCATACATTCTCCTCTTTGCTTCCACGGACAAAGTTCTTTGTCTCCACAGACTCCTAAGTGCACCACTCACCTTTTTCCCCTCATCAATTCTATGATTCACCTCATCCTTCATAGACCCATCTGCTGACACGTCCACTCCTAAATATGTGAATACATTCACCTCTCCATACTCTCTCAGTGAGCTTATTCCTCTATAATCATCAACTGGAACTTTTGTAAACAAGGAAGTAACATCAAAACTAACCATTTTGAAATCATTTAAGTCAACCAAGGTGCTTAATTTATCCACTAAATCTATGTTGTTTTTAAAATTAAATTTGAAATTTTTAATGTTAGAAATTAGAATTTTTTAATGCTAGAAATTAGAATTTTTTAATGTTAAAAAAAACATAGATTTACTGGATAAATTAAGCACCTTGACTGACTTAAATTATTTCAACATGGTTAGTTTTGATGTTACTTCCTTGTTTACAAAAGTTCCAGTTGATGATTTATTAAGTTTCTTATCTGAAGAACTTGTTAATTACGATTTACCACTGCCAGTTTCTATCAGTAAATTTATTAAACCTTGTACTGATGCAAAATTTGTGTTTAATGACGAGTTTTACACTCAAAAGTTTGGTATGGCAATGGGAAATCCTCTCTCACCTGCTCTTAGTGATTTATACATGGAATTTTTTGAAACTATTGCTTAACACAATCCTTCATAATAAAGCTAAATGGTACAGATATGTTGATGGTATTTTGTGTTTTATGCCTAAGAATGTAGATATAAACCATTTCCTTATTAAATTAAATAGTTTAGCTCATTCTATAAATTTTACTGTTGAATTCGAAGAAAATTTATTGGCTTTCTGAGATGTTTTAATTATTAAGGGTAACAATGATTTTAAAATTAAAATTTGCAGAAAACCAACAAATAGCTGTTCTTATGTACAATATTATTCTTCACATCAAGATGGAGTTAAACTGTCTGTTTTCTCATTAATGTTTTTGAGATCTTTACGTATTTGTAGTCCAAAGTTCATAGATGAAGAAATCTCCAAAATTTATGAAATAGCTAATAATCTAAAATACCCAAGAAACTCAACTGATAAATCTGTAAAATAGATAGAAATACTTTTTACAATTCAAAAAGGGACAACCAACCTTATTCAACTAAAAATATGTTGGTTCTCCCTTAAAATAAAAACTTGGCTGATATGCCTTCTCTACTTAAGAATTTTAATATCAAGGTTGTATTTAAAAAACTTGATAGTTAAAAAACTTTTGATTAAAAATTCCCCCCAAAATGCTGACGGATGTGTCTATAAGATTCCTTGTCAAATATGTGATAAAGTTTATTACGGTCAAACTGGTAAAAGTCTTGAACTAAGATTAAAACAACATAAATATAGCATTAGAAATGGACAAGATTCTAATGCTCTGTTTTCATGTGAGAGATTTTAACCATCCAATTGATTTTCAAAATGCTGAGAAAGTTGTATCAAGCAAGTCCATGGTCGACAGGAATATAATTGAATTATATTTCATAAAAAGCAGTTTTGAAAATAATATGAATATTTCCTTTGGTTCATATAAATTAGATTCATTTATAATTAATAAAATTTGGGAAGAATTTAAGATACATCAGACAAACTTTTTGGGTAGAATATAAGCTGTGCTTCACGGATCACTAACTACCTACATCATAAAAAGTCAGGTGTTGTTGGGGTAGAAGTGAGGTGTAGTGTCGTTCTTATATGCCTTCCTGTTAACCTTTTAGTTTTATAATTCCTTGATAATGTGAGAAGTCACGAAAACGCTTGGAATATCACTATTTTTTATCACAGTGGTTGTTCTGTACACTGTGATCATCGGGTATTGAACCAATTGCCAGTAGATACAAAAAATGCTACAGGAGTGCATCCATTGTAACCTCAGCAAACCTTGCTTAAATAACTCACACTTCACAAATCATTCGACATTTAAACCTGTGATCAATTTCAAGTCTTCTTGCTTCCGCAGGTCGGCCTGTCACCAGACTTTACTGGTACTAGCCTCTTGCTGGCCCGCTAGCAGAAGGCTCTCAATATCTATTTGAACACTTGATGCCATTTATGAACAAGAAGACCCACAACACAATTTTAATCCACCACAACTTAATTCACTATATAATTACTGATATCCTATGATATGCTAAACTTCTCGTGTGTTTAAATAAACACTTACGTAAATTTACATATGAAACATATATTAAACATATAACGTCATCACTCAGGAGACAAAATAAATCTCATTGATCTGACAAAAGCAAGCATTATTTATTCTTTATTATAGATTCTCAGCCAATTATCAAGTAAATCTAACTTAATAAAGATGAAGTCACAATACCGTGGCTGCAACAATTCACAAGTGTCCCACAAACTGGTGATGGAACGTGGCGTCGTCTGGTTTCAGCTTCAGCTTCTTGGTAGATGTGAACGTTATGAAACCATGTATAACACACACTAAATAACCTAAGCTCACACAATTAAATATAAAATCTAACAGCACATCTGAAAACATCGATATTTTGTTTTTATTTTTGTAACAAAACGAATAGTTACGATAGGTACAACTAATACAAGTGGAACAAAGGTAACTTCAGCTTGGCTAACATGTGTGCCCCACTGGTGTTGCCAAACACTGTGATGAGGCACTTGTATGTCGCTCAGCAACATCAATACAGCTCACTACTGACAATATCTTGCTGCTCTCCCTAATTATTGAGGCACGAGCACCTCGCGGAATAATTCTCATCAGCGACCCCAACTGCACCATAATATCCATGCTGTGAAATTCATGGCTGTAAGAGAAGCATTTATCTAACAGGGGCTTGTGCCAGTTACCCTTCCCTTGGGCACAATGGAACGTAATTACACACACACACGCACACACACACACGCACGCACACACACACACACACACACACACACACACACACACACACACACACACACACACACACACACACAATTTATACTACGAAAGTAGACACATAAGTTGTTAGAGCATCAAGTTGGTAAAATTATTTTTCTATATAAAACTCTGATAAAGGTAAAAAATAAATAGTAAGTACACAAAATTAAATGGTTCAAGATACCAATAAATTAACTCGGTAACTCAGACTACGTTCTGGTACAAGCATGCTCCTGATATTTATGTTCCTGCACTCCCAGGAACGCAGGCGAGAAAGATGTATCGTAACTTACACTTTGAAAATTCTAAAGGCATTGGTTCCAAACCTGCACAGCAAAACTACTCCCTACGAAAGTAAGAGACTTGGCACACCGTGCACAATACTCCTACGAAAAGCAGGGATACCATTTATGCAGTAAGCGATAATTCAATGAGTATTGAGAGAAGAGTTTTCATCTATAAGAGAAATTACTAACAGACGCTAAGATGTCTTCAAAAGAGAGTCTGATAAGTTCCTCAAGCTAGTTCATCAGCTGGGCAGCTTATATATACCTGATATGTAAAGGCTTCTCACGCGCTAATATATTCCAACACATCCCTGAACTCCCCCAGCTGGCACAGATCTGTGGTAATTTGCATACTCTATGTCAAATTTGTTATGTCGTGAGTGAGAGAACTTTTTTACCGTTCACGGTACGAGGCGAGAGCAGCAGACACACCAAAATAACTACCCATCCCTCTCTTATAGAACCAAGGTGATGATACTGCCGCAGATTACCAAGCTAACACACACTGCATATAAAATACATCCAAGGCCCTTCTATGTTTATTCATTTCGAGATTATTATTAAATGATATAATTTGATAGTTCATCAGCTGCTGGAATAACTGAACGTGTTCTATTTATAATGTTTCTGTAAAGTGCATAACTCTTGTGACTTAAGTCCGTCTAGTTGTGGACTTGCTAATAAAAGTTGGCTAGTTGTCCCCAGTACTGGCTACTTCTGTCCCCAGTACTGGCTACTTCTGTCCCCAGTACTGGCTACTTCTGTCCCCAGTACTGGCTACTTCTGTCCCCAGTACTGGCTACTTCTGTCCCCAGTACTGGCTACTTCTGTCCCCAGTACTGGCTACTTCTGTCCCCAGTACTGGCTACTTCTGTCCCCAGTACTGGCTACTTCTGTCCCAAGTACTGGCTACTTCTGTCCCCAGTACTGGCTACTTCTGTCCCCAGTACTGGCTACTTCTGTCCCAAGTACTGGCTACTTCTGTCCCCAGTACTGGCTACTTCTGTCCCCAGTACTGGCTACTTCTGTCCCCAGTACTGGCTACTTCTGTCCCAAGTACTGGCTACTTCTGTCCCCAGTACTGGCTACTTCTGTCCCCAGTACTGGCTACTTCTGTCCCCAGTACTGGCTACTTCTGTCCCCAGTACTGGCTACTTCTGTCCCCAGTACTGGCTACTTCTGTCCCCAGTACTGGCTACTTCTGTCCCAAGTACTGGCTACTTCTGTCCCCAGTACTGGCTACTTCTGTCCCCAGTACTGGCTACTTCTGTCCCCAGTACTGGCTACTTCTGTCCCCAGTACTGGCTACTTCTGTCCCCAGTACTGGCTACTTCTGTCCCCAGTACTGGCTACTTCTGTCCCCAGTACTGGCTACTTCTGTCCCCAGTACTGGCTACTTCTGTCCCCAGTACTGGCTACTTCTGTCCCAAGTACTGGCTACTTCTGTCCCCAGTACTGGCTACTTCTGTCCCCAGTACTGGCTACTTCTGTCCCCAGTACTGGCTACTTCTGTCCCAAGTACTGGCTACTTCTGTCCCCAGTACTGGCTACTTCTGTCCCCAGTACTGGCTACTTCTGTCCCCAGTACTGGCTACTTCTGTCCCCAGTACTGGCTACTTCTGTCCCCAGTACCGGCTACTTCTGTCACCAGTACTGGCTACTTCTGTCCCCAGTACTGGCTACTTCTGTCCCCAGGACTGGTTGCACCGATGTTGTACGTCCCCAGAAAAATCGAGTATTATCGAGGTAAAAAACTAGGTACCCTATGACGCAGGCCTGGAAACATTTTAACATTGGAAATAACCATGTTGAAGGCTCAATCCTGCGTCCACTGGTAGGAAAGATTCCCTAACTTGTTCCAGAATATCACGTAAGTTGAAGGCTCGATCTTGCGTCCATTGGTAGCCAAGCTTCTCTAAAGTGTTCCGGAATATCATGGAACTTGGTTATTCTCCAACAAGTCAAGAGTATCGACCGTATGCTCACCGCACCCTGCCTAAGGGGTGTGGAAGGCGGGAGGGGAGAGGGGGTTCCTTAATGCTGATGAGGAGGTCTTTTGATCAAA
Source organism: Cherax quadricarinatus (assembly GCF_038502225.1). Classification (NCBI taxonomy): domain Eukaryota; kingdom Metazoa; phylum Arthropoda; class Malacostraca; order Decapoda; family Parastacidae; genus Cherax; species Cherax quadricarinatus. The sequence goes on along the minus strand of NC_091303.1, from coordinate 36,705,433 downwards.
GGTAATGAAGGCATCCTCCCCTTGTTTGGATTAAACCTAATTACAACTTTTCCCTCCTATTCTTTTGGCGTTTTATGATCTTGCGGATTTAGAGCTTTACAGTAATAAAAATAATAAAATAAAATTATTAAAAATAATAAAAACAATTATAAAAACCGAAGAAACAAAAAAACATGAAAAAAAATAAAACAATGAGAGGAGTAAGGCGAGGTAAGGTAAACATGGATAAGCAGTACCGTAGACTTGGTTCACACTGCGCCTTTACTGACAGTGTTTGCACCTGCCTAGGCTGGCTGTCTGCCTATGCTATTGTTTACCTCTCGCCAGTATTAATTTGAATCATAACACTGTACATTAATACGAATGCTAATAATAATATGAATATGAATAAATTTAATGTCTGCATAAGCATTCTGAAGCTCTCATACATTAACATATATTTGTTACATGTGTACACATTATATAATTTGCAAAACAACCACAGGGAAAGTTGAATGATAGCTCTAGACTTTTCGTGTTACAATCAACAACTCATCATTGCAACACGAAAGGCCTAGAGCTATCATTCAACTCTCCTGTGCTTGTTCTGTATCTTGTATCACTAACCATAGTTCTTTGTCGGACATTACCTGGCATAATTAGTTGCATCTTTAAGATATTGCACTTGTTTCAATACAATACGAAAATACAGTTTTATACTACCATTAACACTAAAAACACTGGCTACTATAAACACTGATATACTATAACCTATGTACTACCTTGAGTCAAAAGGAAACCACAAAGTAGAAGGTAGATGAGAAAAGTATCTAGAGGGAGGGAAGTGGATGAAAGAGGTGTCTAGAGGGAGGGAGGGAGGTGGATGAGAGAAGTGTCTGGAGGGAGGGAGGTAGATGAGAAGTGTCTACAGGGAGGGAGGAGGATGAAACAAGTGTGTACAAGCAAGAATGAGGACGAGACTAGTGTGTACAGGTAGGTAATCTGCCTGGAGCGTTCCAAGGGTTACTACCCCCGTGACCCGGTCCCATACCAAGCCTCCTGATGGATTACCTAATCAACCAGGCTGCTGGTGCTAGCTACACGAATTCCAACGTAAGCACCACATCCCGGGTTGATCAGAAACTGACTTGAGGAACTTGTCCAGTTCTCTCTTGAAGACATCCAGGAGTCTGTTGGTAATCTCCTCTTATCTATGAAGGAAGGATATTGAATAAGTCTTGGTTTCTTAACACTTATCGAGTTTTCTCTCTGTATTCTCACTGCATTTCTGCTTTTCATTAAGGGTATTTTACACCATCTGTCGAGCCTCTTACTTTCATGGGGAATGATGTGTGTGCAGACTTGGGACCAATCCTTCCAGAATTTTCCAGGTGAAGATTATGATGCATCTTTTTCGCCTACGTTTCATGGAGTACAAATCGGAGGATTTCAAACGTTTCCAGTAAATTAGGTGCTTGACTGAATTTAAACCTGGAACGGAGCTGTTAGAGTGCAGCAGTATTACGGCCATGAGAAAACAAGTGGCTTAAAGTGAATCATCACTGGCCTGGCATCTCTTGCTTTGGAAGTTCTAGTTATCCAGCCTATTTTCTGTGTGATTGTGTAGGGAGAATGAAAGAAGAGTGTAGAGGGAGGCAGGATGACGAAAGGAGTAGGGAGAGAAGTAGGATGACGAGAGTTCTGTAGAGGGAGGGAGGGAGGAAGCTGCATAACATAATATCAACACATTCAATCCACTCAACAAAACGTTGCTTTCGGGGGTTAATGGTCCGGTCTCAGACCAGCTCTCTAAGTGAATCAAAGCTTGGTCAACTAAGCTATTACTGCTGACCGCATGCAGTCAATCGTACGAACCATAGCTCGGCTGGTTAGGAACTGATTTAAGGAGCGTATCAAGTTCCTTTTTGAAGACCAACAGAGGTTTGTTGGTGATTTTCCTTATACAGGAAGGGATCGAACCTCTGACACTCATGAGCTCTTTCTTAGTGTACTCGTCGCGCTCCTGCTTGTTATGGGGTTACTTCACAACCGTCTGCCAAGTCTCTTGTCGTTATCTGGACTGATTTCGGTGTTGAGGTTTGGGACCAGTTCCTCCAGAATTTTTCAAGTGTAAATGTACGGAATGCAGCTGAAGAGACTTTAAACATTTCTAGTAGTTCAGATATTTGACTGAATGTATATGGACAGTGAAATTTCTTTATGTATTCCATATCAGCAATCTTGCCTATTTGGCTCATCGTCTCTTTAGTTATTCAGCTTATTTTATATTACAATGGTGTGATCCTTGAAGGTAAGATCTCACAATATCGCTCCCAAGTCTCATACATGGGACTTTCACTCTACTGAATGGTTTTTGTTCTGTACACTGTTTCAGTCTATTTCCACCATTCTTCCATGGCGGAGCAACTGAAACCTGTTCTTATTCGATATCATATTGTTGTCTGAGAACCAGACTATTTATATGCTCTTGAAGATACGCTATCTTCGACGGCTGCCCCTCTCAGAGATTCTGGTGTAATCACCAAAGAATGTTATGGTTCTATGGTTCATATACTTGTCTATGTCGGTTATATGAATGAGAAACAGAAATGGGACGAGCACTGTGCTTTGAGGAGCAGAGCTTTTCAACGTGGGAGCCTCCAAAAAAAAATCTGTTCACTACTGCTCTCTGGGTAACAATGGTCGAAGATCTAAATAAAAATTCAAAGCTCACGATAACAAGCAAACTGACGTGCTGGCTATCATAAATCTTCAAAATGAGATGCCAGCTCAATGATGACACTCTTGAAGGCATATGTACTATTTAGAATAGGTTACTACTGTACACTAACATCAACATCTTAAAAGGGATTTCAATAATTTTCCAATAATTTAGGTAACTGACTGAATATATGTAGGCACTGAAAGTTCTCCGTATATTCTCAGATTTGCAGTTTCCCTTGCTTTGAATGGTATTGTTATTGTACAAAAATAGTCTTGTCAAGACTAAGTACCTTAAAGAGTATCATCATTGACCTGGCATCTCATGTTTAGGAGGTTCTTGTTATCCAGCTTATCATTTACCTGCTGCTGTGCAAATAACAGTGCTATGATTCTCGGACGTAACAGCTTCTAAAAGCATTACTTTAAAGACCATCGCATTCCTCTTCCGCCTTGTTTAGTAGTTTGAGTGGGTCTTATATTTCTTTTCATATTTTACATTTGACTTCGTGTCTGTGGGCAGCAAGAACTTGATAAGAGGGCATCAACATGAAGGTTTCTTCTGGGAGAGGGCCGTGGGCGTGATACTTTACCGAACTACGTTCAGATGAACGTAGTAAAGTAAACCGTTGTAGTAGTAGTAGTAGTAATAGTAGTAGTAGTAGTAGTAGTAGTAGTAGTAGTAGCAGTAGTAGTAGCAACAGCAGTAGTATTCAGAGAGGACTATGAAGGCGTGTAAGATATTATGAAGGCGTGTAAGATAAAGAGGGTAGGACAGCTGCGGAGTCTCAGGCAGCTTCCACGCTCACTGCTGCAACATAAAGCTCAAACAAGTTTTATTGTGTTACCTGTACCACTGTGTTCCACACACCAACCTCCACCCTCCCACCAACCCTCAATCTTCCACCCACCCTCAATCCTCCCACCAACCTTACACCCACCCTCCACTAAGAACAGTGTCACTAACAACATAGCGCCACAAACAACAGACTGTCGCTAACAATTTAAGATTCACTAACAAAGTTTCACGAACAAGATGGCGTCACTAACAGCAGTGTCACTTACACAACGTCACTAGCAACATAGCGTCACTAACAGCGTCACCAATAAAGTATCACTTATATAGCATCCCCAACAGTGTTGCTAACATCAAAGCGACACCAACAATATGGCGTGTCATTAGAAAAGTAGCACAACTAACAACATAGCGTCACCAACATAGGTCACTTACGTAGCATCCTCAATACAACGCCATTAACATCATAGCTTCACCATCATAGCCTCATCATTATAGCCAAACCAACACATCAACACCAACAACGTAGCATCACCAACAACTTAGCATTACCAACAATCTAGCATCACCAACAACATAGCATCACCAATAACATAGCATCACCAAAGTACCAGCATCACTCACATAGAATCATTAGTATCATAGCGTCACTCAAATCATAGAATGACCATCATAATATAGCTAACATAAGAACACCAATAGTGTCTCGTCTTAGAGACTGGTAGCGTGTACAAGAGCAGGTGGTGAGGGAGCGTAGCAGCGTTAACTCTCGTGGACGGTATTAAAGAAGAACCACCCTATGTAATACACACTGTGTGAGCTCACGACACCTGGTTCACCAAACACATTGTGTGAGCTCACAACACCTGGTTCATCACACACACACTGTGAGCTCACAACACCTGGTTCACCACACCCTGTGTGAGCTCACAACACCTGGTTTACCACACCCTGTGTGAGCTCACAACACCTGGTTCACCACACCCTATGTGAGCTCACAACACCTGGTTTACCACACCCTGTGTGATCTCACAACACCTGGTTCACCACACCCTGTGTGAGCTCACAACACCTGGTTCACCACACCCTATGTGAGCTCACAACACCTGGTTCACCACACCCTGTGTGAGCTCACAACACCTGGTTCACCACACCCTGTGTGAGCTCACAACACCTGGTTCACCACACCCTGTGTGAGCTCACAACACCTGGTTCACCACACACAGTGTGAGCTCACAGCACATGGTTCACCACACACAGTGTGAGCTCACAGCACATGGTTCACCACACACTGAGCTCACAGCACCTGGTTCACCACACACACTGTGTGAGCTTACAACACCTGGCTCTCACAATTCAAATGATCCACAACACGATAACATCCCCACTCATTCTTCGAAGTGCAGGCACTGTGCTTGCCACCTCCACAACACCGCGTGCGCGAGTCACAACTTTAGTGCTCCGTGAATATAACTATTTTTGAGGGCTACCAAAGGGTACTGGAAGCTGCCTGAGACACATAAGTGTGGGAAGAACCACAATTTTATAAGTGAACTAGAAAGTGATATTTAGTGGCGAAAGTCAGAGTGGGCAGGCCACGGTCACCCAAGAAAGATAATAAAGTGAAATAAATGTGTGACCAGTGCAAGAAATACACTGAATATGTTATATTATATATCGACAAGTAACGGAAGTGGATATACGCCAGGACATCGCATCGAGTTGGACAATCTACAGGTTGCATCGAAAGTATCTCACCTAATAGGAGGAGAAATTTTTTCCTGGGTAGAGGCATGGTTGACAAATAGACAGCAGAGAGTTTGCATAAATGGGGAGAAATCAGAATGGGGGCACGTCACAAGCGGTGTTCCTCAGGGGTCAGTGTTGGGCCCGTTGTTGTTCGCAACTTACATAAACGACATAGATGAGGGAATAAATAGCGACATAAGCAAATTTGCTGATGACACCAAAATAGGCCGTCCAATTCATTCTAATGAGGACACTAGAGCACTCCAGGATGATTTGAATAGACTGATGCAATGGTCGGAGAAATGGCAGATGCAGTTTAATACTGACAAATGCAAAGTTCTAAATGTTGGACAGTTAAATAACCATGCCACATATAAACTAAATAATGTATATCTTAATACTACTGATTGCTAAAAGGATTTAGGAGTTCTGGTTAGCAGTAATCTAAAACCAAGACAACAGTGCATTAGTGTTCGCAATAAAGCTAACAGAATTCTTGGCTTCATATCTAGAAGTATAAATAATAGAAGTCCTCAGGTTGTTCTTCAACTCTATATATCCTTGGTTAGGCCTCATTTAGACTATGCTGCTCAGTTCTGGTCACCGTATTACAGAATGGATATAAATGCTCTGGAAAGCGTACAGAGGAGGATGACAAAGATGATCCCATGTATCAGAAATCTTCCCTATGAGGATAGACTGAGGGCCCTGAATCTGCACTCTCTCGAAAGGCGTAGAATTAGGGGGGATATGATCGAGGTGTATAAATGGAAAACAGAAATAAATAAAGGGGATGTAAATAGCGTGCTGAAAATTTCCAGCCAAGACAGGACTCGCAGCAATGGTTTCAAGTTGGAAAAATTCAGATTCAGGAAGGATATAGGAAAGCACTGGTTTGGTAATAGAGTCGTGGATTATTGGAACAAACTCCCGAGTACAGTCATTCAGGCTAAAACGTTGTGTAGTTTTAAAAATAGGTTAAATAAATACACGAGTGGGTGTGGGTGGGTGCGAGTTGGAACTGGCTAGCTTGTGCTGCTGGGTCTGGTGCAGTGCTCCATCCTTGAGTGGAGGTGACCAGACTGGGTGGGTTATTGGGCTAATCCAGGGGGGGGAGGTCATTAGTCTAATCCGGGGGGGGGGACATGGACCTGCTCCGCATGGGTCAGTAGGCCTGTTGCAGTGTTCCTTCTTATGTTCTTATGCGTGGTTTTCGGGGAGTTATGTGTTGATTTCCAAGTTACCGCCAAGCTGTTTGCAAACGGTCCAACTCTTCTAGTAAGATAAAGAATAGGATATTGAGTACTCAATTGTCAGGGAAAAGTGGGTTATAAGTGGGGTTAGGGTTGTTCAGCCAACCAGGAACCATTAGCGAGTTACGTCGCACACTCCCCTCTGGCGGGCTGGGGCGAAACTCTAGTTCCTGGTGTCTGTGTTTCAATTTCTACTCCTGGTAGTATTGACCTTACCTGGTGTGGGTTGAGTGTGGAGTCACTTCACCTCCACTCTTCTCCTGATCAGGTAGGGTGATCTACCAGGAGTATTACTTTTCCTTGTTTCCTTTTGTTTGCTGGTTACCAGTAATGATTTTGGCATTTAATACCACTCTTTTTCATTCTTAAATGTTATATTTGCCTAACTGTTGGTAACCAGTCTATTTTTTCTAATCACCAGCTCTCCTCCTGGCGTGGTCATCCAGGGTAGACGCCAGATAAGGGAGCAAGATACTTGTTAATCGGACTAATTAACATTTTCCGACTACTACTGGCCCTTATTTATCCTACTTGTGGTGCTCCAACCATGTAGTTCAGAAGATTCCAAAACATCGGTGAGGGGCTCTTGATTTAGGGAATTGGATCTGTGCTCCAGTTCCCCGAATTAAGCCTGAATGCCTTCCACATCCCCCCCCCCAGGCGCTGTATAATCCTCCGGGTTTAGCGCTTCCCCCTTGATTATAATAATAATCCAAAACATCGGACTGGTACCATCCGCCCAGGATTACCTACATCGTCTTTAACATCAGAGATCCAACCAGGGCCTTACCTACTCCTGCCCAAATACAGCACCAGAACCAAAGGCCTCTTTTGTTATATTTAAATTTTAAGTAAAATACTCAAAAGACAATATTCTTATTATTCCTAGAGTCGTTTATATATTTTTCCATTAGTTCTCTGCTCAGATGGAAGGCGTTCCTCTGACACAATAACGAATAGCAATTGGTAATTTATATTAGAACAGGGCGAGCAGATAGGCGAAGCATAGAAGACATAAGCTAGTAGGTGGGTGTGGGTCAGGTAGAGCACTGTAGACTACGTGTCACACACAGACTCCACATACACACTCATTCATCATAACACACAACCCCACCCACTACTTTTCACACAAACCGACACTCATATAGTTCCACACACACAAACATGCACAAACACGCACACACACACACGTTCATACCCACACATTGCCACATTTACAGACCCCCCCGCACCCTCCCCCCATCTCTCCCTCGTCCACTCCCATGATCCCCCCTTCTCTCTTACCCTCCTCCTCCTCCTCTCCCCCTTTGCTTCTCCCACCTCCTCTCTCTCCCCATATTCCCCCCTCTATCCACCTCCCCACCTCTCTCTCATTTCGCCATTGTCTCCAGCTTCCTCCTCTCCCTCCCTCCGCACACTCAAACACATCACAAACAACCACAGGGAAATCTATAAGTTTTTCATTCAGTGGCAATCAAAAAAAAAAATTGGTGGCCAGAGAGCAGGACAGAAAACAGGGGACTGGAGGATGATTCTGGGAAGGAAGATTGGGTAGCAGAGCTCATGAAAAGGGAACATGAGTGGGGGAAGGAAGCTAAAAGAGCTTAGCATGAAAATGGAGGAGAGGATAGCTGCTGAGAGCAGGAAGTGGGAGATGCAAGTCACAGCAGCAGAGGCTAACTTTCAGAGATTAGAAGAGAAACTGAAAAACCTGAAACAGCATGACATAAGAAACTGCTATCTCAGTCATAAACAAGGGGACTATAGGGAATGAAGGAGCGAAACTGAATACAGAGGCCCTATCAGACCATTGTAGAGCCAGAGAAAAAAAAAGAGGACCACATCAAGAACAATCGAGGGGACTAGAAAATGAGAGCTTAGCTATATGTAAAGGCCCTAACAGACCACAGCAGTGCCCAGGGAAAGCTGAGAAAGGAAAATAACAGACCACTGGGCCCAGGGACAACAGATAGTGAAGAGATTGAAGGAAAGCTGCAATGGAGGCAACCAAATTGAATCAGGGGATATACAGGAATATGCAGTGGGAGAATGAAAGGGAGAGATCAGTCTTCGTTTATGGGATCCAGGAAATTGAAGGGGAAACTTACAAAGCAAGAAGATGAGGGGAGAAAAAAGCAATTGAAAGCAATAGGAGATGACATGACCCAGCTGGCAAATTTTCTGAGAAAGGAGGGCATGCAAAAGGAAGACATCGGCTGATCAAAGTGATTTTCAAGACAGAAACGGCTTGAAACAGGATCCTGCAGGAGAAAGCAAGACTATGGGACATCTCAGCATACCAGAGGGTGTATCTCGACCGTGACATGAAAAAAAAGGCAGAAACTGAAAGAGAGGGTACAGAGATGAAAGGAGGGAAGAGAGATGGAGATGGACAGGAGAACCCAGACTCAGGAGGAAGATAAATGCAACCCCATACAGAAACCTCCCAACCAGGAAAACCCAAATGCAGCCATATATTCTAACCCAAAACACACATGCCATGTCCAATGCCCCCACCCACCTCATTACAAACTACGCCTCCACAGCAACCACCCATAGTTCCTCATCAGCTCTCCCACTTCCCCAACCCCACTGTACCCCCCAGACCACAGTTTTGGAAAAGAAGTTGAAGGTTTGGTATACAAATGCAGACAGAATAACAAATGTGAGGAGTGGCATGAAAGAGTCAAGGAGACATCCCCAGACATAATAGCACTCACAGAAACGAAACTCGCCAGGATAACAGATGTAATCTTTCCACCTGGTTATCAAATCCTGAGGAAAGACAGAGGGAGCAGAGGGGAAGGAGGAGCTGCAATGCTCATTAAAACCTGATGGGGATTTGAGGAAATGGATGGAATGGATGGCATTGGGACTACTTAGTAGGAGCAATCCAGTCCGAGGGCCCTAAGGTGATAATTGCAGTAGTGTACAACCCGCCACAGAACTGCAGAAGGTTAAGAGAAGAATATGACGAGAGCAACAGAACAATGGTAGATACACTGGCCGAAGTGGCCAGAAGAGCTCACATGGGGAGAGCAAAGTTAATGGTTATGGGTGATTTCAATCACAAGGAGATTGGGGGAAACCTGGAACCCCATGGGGGTTCCAAAACATGGAAAGCCAAGATGATGGATGAGGTACTGGAAAACCTCGTGCATCAACATGTTAGAGACACTACCAGAAAGAGAGGTGAGGATGACCCAGCAAGACTGGACCTAGTATTCACCTTGAGTAGTTTGGACATCGAGGATATCACAAACAAAAGGCTCCTTAGAGCTAGTGATCATGTGGTTCTGTGCTTTGATTACACAGTTGAGCTACAAGTGGAGAGGGTACAAGGAATAGGATGGGAAAAAACAAACTACTACTTGTCGGTTTTCAAAACCATTCATCACACCTGTCAGACACTGCAACATCATGGGATCTTGGTACAAAGACTTTTTCAACGCTTGTCCAACCTTAGGACGACGACCTACTTACACTAGTGGAAGGTCCCACTGTGATCCCGCCTCCTCCTGTTTCGATTCACCTAACAAACACACTACCAGGGAGACAGGTGAAGCTGAACGCGCGAGCACGCACGCACACACACGAGCCATAAGGATGTTATGCAAATATTTTTCTAGTCTAATGGTGGTTGAAAAGTGAAAAGAGTTGGATAAGGAAGTGAAGAAAAACTCAATATACACAGAGCAGAAGTTAATGAGTGACACCAGAGTCACCACAGTAGTGTACTGACACCAGAGTTACCACAGTAGTGTTCTGACACCAGAGTAACCACAGTAGTGTTGTGACACCAGAGTTACCACAGTAGTGTTGTGACACCAAACTTACCTCAATAGTGTACACCAGAGTTACCTCAGTGGTGTTGTGACACCAGTCACCACAGTAGTGTTGCGGGTGACACCAGGGTCACCACATTAGTGTTGTGGCACCAGTCACCATGGCAATGTTGTGAGTGACACCAGATTCACCACATTAGTGTTGCGAGTGACACCAGAATCACGACAGTAGTGTTGTGACACCATTCACCACAGTAGTGTGATACCATTTACCAGAGTAGTGTTGTGACACCATTCACCACAGTAGTGCTGTGAGTGACACCAGAGTTACCACAGTAGTGTGCGATATCAAAGTCACGACAGTAGTGTTATGACACCGGTCATCACAGTAGTGTTGTAAATAACACCAGTCACCAAAGTAGTGTTGTGACACCAGAGTCATCACAGTAATGTTCTGACACCAAAGTCACCTCATGGTGACACTCTTCAAATCGCTAGTGCTCCCTCAATTAGAATATTGCTCAATGCTGACGGCCCCGTTCAAAGCAGGAGTGTTCGCATCGCTATTGGGCCGTGCGGACGTGCTGCGCAGTAGCTCCTGATTGAGTTGGCTTTTGCGCAGTGTTGACGTGTACTTAGCTCTGTGAAGACCTGTTTGCGCGCTCTCTACGAATTGAAGCATGATGCCCTCCATCGAGCAACTTTACCAACAGCTTAAGGAAGAATTGAGGATGGCGAAGTTGGAGATTCGGCGAATGACCGAGGAAAACAAGAAGATTCGTAGTAGTCCTCCTGTTTTGAGTCCTCAGGTCAAGAAGGGAAACTGGTCAGTGGCTGGACAGCAGGGAACGAAGTTGACGATCAAGAAGACAAATGGAAAGGTAGAAACGATGAAGAAAGAGACTGCCATGGAAACTGTTGTGGAAACATCTAATACATTCTCAGTGCTACCCGACGAATGCGAGTCGACTACTGGGAACGTCACGACGAACGACATTAAGGAAGGTAAGAATATTGTTGTTGTTGGGGATAGCCAAGTTAGGTATATGGATAGGGCGTTCTGCTTGAAGGACAGGAGTAGGAGACAGAGAGTTTGCTTTCCTGGGGCTGGGATGGAGGATATTGTTAGCCGTCTGGATGACATCATGAGAGGTAATGGGAGCAATCCTATTATCTGTCTCAGTGCTGGAGGCAACGATGTTGGCAGACGTAGGAGTGAGGACCTGATTAGCAGGTATAGGTCAGCAATAGAAATAATTAGAAGTAATGGTAGGAACCCTCTCATATGTGGTATTTTGCCCTCCTCATTCACAAATGGATTTTGTCCTGGTTATATCATTTATTGAAGTGCTAGAAGCGATGGCGACTCTGGTGTTAGCTTGTGAAAGTACTTTTGAGACGTTCAGTGCATCAACACCACTCCCAACAAAGTTATAATTCTTCCCAACAGCCAGGTTGCACTGAACGTCTCAAAAGTACTTTCACAAGCTAACACCAGAGTCGCCATCGCTTCTAGCACTTCAATAAAGGATATAACCAGGACAAAATCCAAGCACCACGAACCAGTCAATGCAGGAGTTTACACTATACCCTGTGGAGGCTGTGACAAGATTTACGTAGGTGAAACAGCCAGAAACCTCGACACCCGCCTCAATGAACACATTTACGCATGTAGGAACGATAACTTGAACAACGCCTGTGTACAACACCGAAATTCCACCAATCATCTCATGAAATTCAGAGACGCCCAATTAGTGATCAAAGAAACTGATTTCCGCAGACGCAAGTGCCTCAAATCAGCACTGATCGCTGTTTCGAATACAATTAAACAAAACAACGGCAGCTTCACCATCTCCGAAGTCTTAGCAAGAATCCTCCTGAAAACAGTAAACCCTGCCATCACATAGTTTCTCCTGTTATACTACACACAGCACAGAGAGTGAACACTGAAACAAGCTGCCTCATTCCAGTCTATATTTGTCCAACCTATTTTTATGTTACCCAAGTAATAGCTTTTATATCCTTTTACTCATGTACGAATTAATTGCTCTACCATATTGTATTACTTTTGTCCCTACCACTACTACTACTACTACCACTAGTGAACATCGAAATGGTACCTCACTAGTATTACACCTCACTCTGAGCCTTTATATACCCTCTGTGTCCATGTATTGTTTGTAATGGCTTGATAAAGCTCCTGCAGAGCGAAACGTTGCCACAATAAATGTCACATTAGTTGCACTTGTGTCCTTTTACTTTACAAGGTGTAGGATTGTTGGGTGTTGTCAAGTGTACTATTGTTGGGTGGTGTCAGGTGTAGTATTGTAGGGTGGTGTCAGGTGAAGTATTGTAGGGTGATGTCAGGTGTACTATTGTAGGGTGGTGTCAGGTGTAGTATTGTTCGGTGTTGTCAGGTGTAGTATTGTTGAGTGGTGTCAGGTGTAGTATTCATGAGTAATGTCAGGTGTAGTATTGTTGTGTGGTGTCAGGTGTAGTATTGCTTGGTAATGTCAAGAGTAGTAGCGTTGGGTGGTGTCAGGTGTAGTATTGCTGGGTGGTGTCAGGTGTATTGTTCGGTGGTGTCAGGTGTAGTATTACTGGGCGGTGTCAGGTGTAGTATTGTTGGTGTTAGGTGTAGTGTTGCTGGGTGGTGTCAGGCGTATTGTTGGGTGGTGTCAGGTGTAGTAGTGTTGGGTGGTGTCAGGTGTAGTAGTGTTGGGTGGTGTCAGGTGTAGTAGTGTTGGGTGGTGTCAGGTGTAGTATTGCTGGGTGGTGTCAGGTGTAGTAGTGTTGGGTGGTGTCAGGTGTAGTAGTGTTGGGTGGTGTCAGGTGTAGTAGTGTTGCATGGTGCCAGGTGTAGTATTGCTGGGTGGTGTCAGGTGTATTAGTGTTGAGTGGTGTCAAGTGTAGTATAGGGTGGTGTCAGGTGTAGTATTGTTGGGTGTTGTCAGGTGTAGTAATGTAAAGTGGTGTCAGGTGTAGTATTGTTGGGTTGTGTCAGGTGTAGTATTGTTGGGAGGTGTCAGGTGTAGTATTGCTGGGTGGTGTCAGGTGCAGTACCGTTAGGTGGTGTCAGGTGTAGTACCGTTAGGTGGTGTTAGGTGAAGAATACTTGGGTAGTGTCAGGTGTAGTATTGTGGAGTGGTGTCAGGTGTACTATTGTTGGGTGGTGTCAGGTGTAGTATTGTTGGGTGGTGTCAGGTGTCGTATTGTTGGGCGGTGTCAGATGTAGTATTGCTGGGTGGAGTCAGGTGTAGTAGTGTGGCGTGGTGCCAGGTGTAGTATTGCTGGGTGGTGTCAGGTGTAGTAGTAGTGTTGCGTGGTGTCAGGTGTAGTATTGTTGGGTGGTGTCAGGTGTAGCAGTGTTGGGTGGTTTCAGGTGTAGTATTGCCGGGTGGTGTCAGGCGTAGTATTGCTGGGTGGTGACAGGTGTAGTAGTGTTGAGTGGTGTCAAGTGTAGCATAGGGTGGTGTCAGGTGTAGTATTGTTGGGTGTTGTCAGGTGTAGTACTGTAGGTTGGTGTGAGATGTAGTATTGTTGGGTGGTATCAGGTGTAGTATTGTAGAGTGGTGTCAGGTGTAGTAGTGTTCGGTGGTGTCAGGTGTAGTATTGTAGGGTGGTATTAGGTGTAGTATTGTTGGGTGTTGTCAGGTGTAGCATTGTAGGGTAGTGTCAGGTGTAGTAATGTTGGGTGGTGTCAGGTGTAGTAGTGTAGGGTGGTGTCAGGTGTATAATTGTTGGGTGTTGTCAGGTGTAGCAGTGTTGGGTGGTGTCAGGTGTAGTATTGTTGGGTGGTGTCAGGTGTAGTACCGTTAGGTGGTGTCAGGTGTAGTATTCTTGGGTAGTGTCAGGTGTAGAATTGTTGAGTGGTGTCAGGTGTACTATTGTTGGGTGGCGTCAGGTGTAGTATTGTTGGGTGGTGTCAGGTGTAGTATTGTTGGGTGGTGTCAGGTGCAATGTTGGGTGGTGTCAGGAGTAGTATTGTTAAGTGGTGTGAGGTGTAGTATTGTTGGGTGGTGTCAGGTGTAGTATTGTTGGGTGGTGTCAGGTGTAGTATTGTTGGGTGGTGTCAGGTGTAGTATTGCTGGGTGGTGTCAGGTGCAATGTTGGGTGGTGTCAGGAGTAGTATTGTTAAGTGGTGTCAGGTGTAGTATTGTTGGGTGGTGTCAGGTGTAGTATTGTTGGGTGGTGTCAGGTGCAATGTTGGGTGGTGTCAGGAGTAGTATTGTTAAGTGGTGTCAGGTGTAGTATTGTTGGGTGGTGTCAGGTTTAGTATTGTTGGGTGGTGTCAGGTGTAGTATTGTTGGGTGTTGTCAGGCGTAGTATTGTTGGGTGGTGTCAGGTGTAGTTTTGTTGGGTGGTGTCAGGTGTAGTATTGTTGGGTGGTGTCAGGTGTAGCATTGTTGGGTGGTGTCAGGTGCAATGTCGGGTGGTGTCAGGTGTAGTACCGTTAGGTGTCAGGTGTAGTATTCTTGGGTAGTGTCAGGTGTAGTATTGTTGAGTGGTGTCAGGTGTACTATTGTTGGGTGGAGTCAGGTGTAGTTTTGTTGGGTGGTGTCAGGTGTAGTATTGTTGGGTGGTGTCAGGTGTAGCATTGTTGGGTGGTGTCAGGTGCAATGTCGGGTGGTGTCAGGTGTAATATTGTTGAGTGGTGTCAGGTGTAGTATTGTAGGGTGGTGTCAAGTGTAGAATTGTTGGGTGGTGTCAGGTGTAGTATTGCTGGGTGGTATCAGGTGTTGTATTGCCGGGCGGTGTCAGGTGTAGTAGTGTTGTGTGGTGTCAGGTGTATTAGTGTTGCGTGGTGTCAGGTGTAGTATTGCCGGGTGGTGTCAGGCGTAGTATTGCCGGTTGGTGTCAGGCGTAGTATTGCTGGGTAGTGTCAGGTGTAGTACTGTTGGGTGGTGTCAGACGTAGTATTGTTGGGCAGGGTGAAGGTGTAGAATTGCTGGGTGTTGTCAGGTGTATTGTTGGGTGGTGTCTGGTGTATTGTTGGGTGGTGTCAGGTGTAGGAGTGTTGGGTGGTGTCAAGTGAAGTAGTGCTGGGTAGTGTCAGGTGTAGAATTGCTGGGTGGTGTCAGGTGTAGTTGTGTTGGGTAGTGTCAAGTGTACTATTGTAGGGTGGTGTCAGGTGTAGGATTGTTGGGTGTTGTCAAGTGTAGTATTGTTGGGTGGTGTCAGGTGTAGTATTGTAGGGTTGTGTCAGGTGAAGTATTGTAGGGTGGTGTCAGGTGTAGGATTGTTGGGTGATGTCAGGTGTACTATTGTAGGGTGGTGTGAGATGTAGTATTGTTGGGTGCTGTCAGATGGAGTATTGTAGGGTGGTGTCAGGTGTAGTAGTGTTGGGTAGTGTCAGGTGTAGTATTGTTGGGTGGTGCCAGGTGTAGTACCGTTTGGTGGTGTCAGGTATAGTACGGTTAGGTGGTGTCAGATGTAGTATTCTTGGGTAGTGTCAGGTGTAGTATTGTTGAGTGGTGTCAGGTGTTCTATTGTTGGGTGGCGTCAGGTGAAGTATTGCTGGGTGGTGTCAGGTGTAGTATTGTTGGGTGGTGTCAGGTTTAGTATTGTTGGGTGGAGTCAGGTGTAGTATTGTTGGGTGGTGTCAGGTGTAATGTTGGGTGGTGTCAGGTGTAGTACTGTTGGGTGGTGTCAGGTGTAGAAGTGTTGGGTGGTGTCAGGTGTAGCATTGTTGGGTGGTGTCAGGTGTAGTATCGTTGGGTGGTGTAAGGTGTGGTATTGTTATGGTGATCTCATGTGTAGTATTGTTGGGTGTTGTCAGGTGTAGTATTGATGGGTGTTGTCAGGTGTAGTATTGTTGGGTGGTGTCAGGTGTAGCATTGATGGGTTGTGTTAGATGTAGTATTGCTGGGAAGTGTCAGGTGTAGTATTGTTGGGTGGTGTCAGGTGTAGTACTGTTGGGTGGTGTCAGATGTAGTACTGTTGGATGGTGTCAGGTGCAGTAATGATGGGTGGTGTCATGTGTAGTATTGCTGGGTAGTGTCAGGTGTAGTATTGGTTGGTGCTGTCAGGTGTATTGTTGGGTGGTGTCAGGTGCATTGTTGGGTGGTGTCAGGTGTAGGAGTGTTGGGTGGTGTCAAGTGAAGTAGTGCTGGGTAGTGTCAGGTGTAGAATTGCTGGGTGGTGTCAGGTGTAGAATTGCTGGGTGGTGTCAGGTGTAGTAGCGTTGGGTAGTGTCAAGTGTAGTATTGTAGGGTGGTGTCAGGTGTAGGATTGTTGGGTGTTGTCAAGTGTAGCATTGTTGGGTGGTGTCAGGTGTAGTATTGTAGGGTGGTCAGGTGAAGTATTGTAGGGTGATGTCAGGTGTACTATTGTAGGGTGGTGTCAGGTGAAGTATTGTTGGGTGGTGTCAGGTGTAGTATTCATGGGTAATGTCAGGTGTAGTATTGTTCGGTGGTGTCAGGTGTAGTATTGCTGGGTAATGTCAGGTGTAGTAGCGTTGGGTGGTGTCAGGTGTAGTATTGCTGGGTGGTGACAAGTGTAGTATTGTAGGTTGGTGTCAGGTGTATTGTTCGGTGGTGTCAGCTGTAGTATTACTGGGTGGTGTCAGGTGTAGTATTGTTGGTGGTGTTAGGTGTAGTGTTGGTGGGTGGTGTCAGGCGTATTGTTGGGTGGTGTCAGGTGTAGTAGTGTTGGGTGGTGTCAGGTGTAGTATTGCTGGGTGGTGTCAGGTGTAGTATTGTTGGGTATTGTCAGTTGTAGTATTCTTGGGTGTTGTCAGGTTTAGTACTGTAGGGTGGTGTCAGGTGTAGTATTCTTTCGTGGTGTCAGGTGTAGTATTGCTGGGTGGTGTCAGGTGCAGAAGTGTTGGGTGGTGTAAAGTGTAGTATTGTAGGGTGGTGTCAGGTTTAGTATCGTTGGGTGTTATCAGGTGTAGTAATGTAGGGTGGTGTCAGGTGTAGTATTGTTGGGTGGCGTCAGGTGTATATTGTAGGGTGTTGTCAGGTGTAGTACTGTAGGGTGGTGTCAGGTGTAGTATTGTTGGGTGGTGTCAGGTGTAGTATTGTAGGGTGGTGTCAGGTGTACTATTTTAGGGTGATGTCAGGTGTAGTATTGTTGGGTATTGTCAGGTGTAGTATTGTTGGATGTTGTCAGGTGTAGTACTGTAGGGTTGTGTTAGGTGTAGTATTGTCTCGTGGTGTCAGGTGTAGTATTGCTGGGTGGTGTCAGGTGCAGAAGTGTTGGGTGGTGTCAGGTGTAGTATTGTAGGGTGGTATCAGGTGTAGTATCGTTGGGTGGTATCAGGTGTAGTATCGTTGGGTGTTATCAGGTGTAGTACTGTAGGGTGATGTCAGGTGTAGTATTGTTGGGTGGTGTCACGTGTATATTGTAGGGTGTTGTCAGGTGTAGTACTGTAGGGTGGTGTCGGGTGTAGTATTGCTGGGTGGTGTCAGGTGTATACTGTAGGGTGTTGTCAGGTGTAGTAGTGTTGGGTGGTGTCAGGTGTAGTATTGTAAGGTGGTGTCAGCAGTAGTATTGTTGCTTGTTGTCAGGTGTAGTATTGTAGGGTGGTGTCAAGTGTAGTATTGCTGGGTGGTGTCAGGTGTAGTAGTGTTTAGTGGTGTCAGGTGTAGTAGTGTTGGGTGGTGTCAGGTGTAGTAGTGTTTGGTGGTGTCAGGTGTAGTATTGCAGGGTGGTGTCAGGCGTAGTATTGCTGGGTGGTGTCAGGTGTAGTAGTGTTGAGTGGTGGTAAGTGTAGTATAGGGTGGTATCAGGTGTAGTATTCTTGGGTGTTGTCAGGTTAGTATTGTAGAGTGGTGTTAGGTGTAGTAGTGTTCGGTGGTGTCAGGTGTAGTATTGTAGGGTGGTATCAGGTGTAGTATTGTTGGGTGTTGCCAGGTGTAGTATTGTAGGGTGGTGTCAGGTGTAGTACTGTTGGGTGGTGTCAGGTGTAGTAGTGTAGGGTGTAGTATTGTTAGGTGTTGTCAGGTGTAGTAGTGTCAGGTGTAGTATTGTTAGGTGTTGTCAGGTGTAGTAGTGTTGGGTAGTGTCAGGTGTAGTAGTGTAAATTGTAGTAGTTTTGGGTGGTGTCAGTTATGGTAGTGTAGGGTGGCAGCAGGAAGCAGACCGCCACTAAAGTGAGATAGGAGGCGAGGTGCAGCTTCAACAACACTGGAAGGTTGGTATGGTTCAGGGACTCACACAGCAACAACACTGGAAGGTTGGCATGGTTTAGGGAGACTCATACAGTCACAGCACTGGAGGTCTGACATGGGTCAATGAACCTCACACAGTCACAACACTGGAGGTCTGACATGGGAAGTGAACCTCACACAGTGAAAAATGAAGACTGTTTACACACACAGTATGCATCATACTGTAGAGTAAAGATTTAAGAGTTGAGTTTTAGAGTGAGTTAACGTCCCCGTGTAACACTTACATTACAGCTCTTCGCAACCGAACATGCTAGGAGGAATCTTGATGGAACCAAGGCTAAAGAGGGAGAGAAAGAAGGGAATAAAATGATGCACAGTGTGAAGGAAGGGAAAGAAGGAGAGGGGGCAGGGAGAAAAAGAGGAAAGGGAGAGGGAAGAGAGAGAGAGCGGGTGGGGGGATAGGGAGGTAGCAAGGAAGTGCATGTATGGAAATTGAGACAATAATGTCATTGTGAGAGTCACGTAACACAACGTCCCGGGAAGCAGTGAGCAAGGCGGCTGGTTGGCCGGCCGGCCGAGTGACCAACATAGTATGACATGGCAGCAGTGTGTCAGCTTTAATACTGGCGGCGCTCAACTAAATACTCTCTCACGTCCCTTAACACCGACCGCCACCTCTATTATCCACTTCATTTTACTACCATGAAAGAGGTTTATGTATGCGAGCGTGAGTGGATTTATTTTGTATGTATATATTTAGGGATGCGTTTATTTATGTCTATGCGAACATTGGGCACATACGCAGGTAGTAGGTTGGTACATAGAAACCAACTATCAAATGACTGTGACGTGGATTTTTTTTTTTTTGTACTCTGGCAGGATTGCTGATCTTTTTTTTTGTCTCATGAACACGTAAGATGACAGGTAAATCATACGAATCTATGTTTACATTCAGTATATGCATAACTATTTTCCAATGTACTTCTTAATTATTCTTAATCCTTTAATATTTCTTTTCCAACATAAGAGGCCTAGTCCGAGACTGGCTGGCCTATGAGCACGATAATAACCAGAATCACTAACACATACACACACACACACACACACACACACACACACACACACACACACACACACACACACACACACACACACACACACACGCACACACACACACACACACACACACCGATCCCTCTGTTCCCACCCCCCGCACCACAGTTACAGTATTAGAACAGAAGTTGAAGGTTTGGTACACAAATGCAGATGGACTAACGAATAAACATGAGGAATGGCAAGAAAGAATCAATGAGATGTCCCCAGACATCATAGCAGTTACAGAAACGAAACTCACGGAGACAATAACAGATGCAATCTTCCCACAAGGATACCAGATCATGAGGAAAGATAGAAGGGGCAGAGGGGGAGGTGGGGTTGCTCTGCTCGTAAAAAACAGATGGAAATTCGAGAAAATGGAAGGCATAGATGAGACGGGAGAAAGAGACTACATAGTAGGTACACTTCAGTCTGGGGAACACAAGATGGTCATTGCAGTGATGTATAATCCACCACAGAACTGCAGGAGGCCAAGAGAGGAATATGAAGAGAGCAACAGAGCAATGGTGGACACACTTGCTGAGGTGGCAAGAAGAGCTCACTCCAGCAGAGCAAAGTTGCTGGTTATGGGAGATTTCAGCCACAGGGAGATTGACTGGGAAAACCTGGAGCCACACGGGGGTCCCGAAACATGGAGAGCCAAGATGTTGGACGTGGTGCTGGAAAACCTCATGCACCAACATGTTAAGGGCACTACCAGAGTGAGAGGGGAGGATGAACCAGCAAGATTGGACCTTGTGTTCACCCTGGGCAGCTCAGACATTGAGGACATCAAGTATGAGAGTCCCCTAGGAGCTAGCGACCACGTGGTTCTGTGCTTTGAATACATAGTAGAGCTGCAAGTGGAGAGAGTAACAGGAGTTGAATGGGAAAAGCCTGATTATAAAAGAGGGGACTACATAGGGTTGAAGAACTTCCTGCGGGAGGTTCCGTGGGACAAAGAACTGGGAGGAAAGCCAGTAAACAAAATGCAAGGAGGCAGTGGAAAGGTTTATTCCCAAGGGCAACAGAAACAACGGGAAGACCAGAACGAGCCCCTGGTTTACCCGACGGTGTAAGGAGGCAAAAACCAAGTGCAACAGAGAATGGAAAAAGTACAGAAGCCAGAGAACACACGAAAATAGGGAGATCAGTCGCAGAGCCAGGAACGAGTACGCACAGGTAAGGAGGGAGGCCCAACGACAGTATGAAAATGACATAGCATCGAGAATCAAGACTGACCCGAAACTGTTGTATAGCCACATCAGGAGGAAGACAACAGTCAAAGACCAGGTGATCAGATTAAGGACAGAAGGTGGAGAACTCACAAGAAATGATCAGGAGGTATGTGAGGAGCTAAACAGGAGATTTAAGGAAGTTTTTACAGTAGAGACAGGAAGGGCTGTGGGAAGACAGCACAGAAGGGAACATCAAGAGGGAATATACCAATAAGTGTTGGATGACATACGAACAACCGAGGAGGAGGTGAAGAAGCTCCTAAGCGACCTTGATACCTCAAAAGCGATGGGACCAAACAACATCTCCCCATGGGTCCTTAGAGAAGGAGCAGAGATGCTGTGCGTGCCTCTAACCACAATCTTCAACACATCCCTTGAAACTGGGCAACTACATGAGAAATGGAAGACAGCAAATGTAGTCCCCATATTTAAGGAAACAGAAACGAGGCTCTAAACTACAGACCTGTGTCTCTGACATGTATTGTGTGCAAAGTCATGGAGAAGATTATCAGGAGGAGAGTGGTCGAACACCTGGAACGGAACAAGATTATAAATGAAAACCAGCATGGGTTCATGGAAGGCAAATCTTGTATCACAAACCTCCTGGAGTTTTATGACAAGGTAACAGAAGACACGAGAGGGGTGGGTAGATTGCGTTTTCCTAGACTGCAGGAAGGCCTTTGACAAAGTTTTCCAGTGGGCAACGGTAAACAATATGATGTTCAATGAGGACAAATTCCAACTACTCCGTTATGAAAAACTGGAGGAGATAATAACTAGAACAGAGTATACTACTGACTCCGGCCATACAATAGAGCGGAAAAATAATGTAAGGGACCTGGGAGTAGTAATGTCTGAGGATCTCACTTTCAAGGATCACAACAGTGCCACGATCGCACGTGCAAAGAAAATGATAGGATGGATAATGAGAACTTTCAAAACGAGAGATGCCAAGCCCATGATGATCCTTTTCAAATCACTTGTTCTCTCTAGACTGGAATACTGCTGTACATTAACATCTCCATTCAAAGCAGGTGAAATCGCAGATCTAGAGAGTGTACAGAGATCCTTTACTGCACGTATAAGTTCTGTCAAGCACCTTAACTACTGGGAACGCTTGGAAGCACTTGACTTGTACTCGTTGGAACGCAGGAGGGAGAGATATATCATAATCTACACTTGGAAAATCTTGGAAGGAATGGTCCCAAATCTGCACACAGAAATCACTCCCTACGAAAGTAAAAGACTGGGCAGGCGATGCAAAATGCCCCCAATAAAAAGTAGGGGCGCCATTGGTACACTAAGGGAAAACACCATAAGTGTCCGGGGCCCAAAACTGTTCAACAGCCTCCCATCAAGCATTAGGGGAATTGCCAATAAACCCCTGGCTGCCTTCAAGAGAGAGCTGGACAGATACCTAAGTCAGTGCCGGATCAGCCGGGCTGTGGCTCGTACGTTGGATTGCGTGCGGCCAGCAGTAACAGCCTAGTTGATCAGGCCCTGATCCATCGGGAGGCCTGGTCATGGACCGGGCCGCGGGGGCGTTGATCCCCGGAATAACCTCCAGGTAATCCAGGTAACCAGTTCCCCACAAGAGATTAGTGTGGAAGCTGGAGGATCAGGCGCATGTAACAGGGAGGGCACTGCAATGGATCAGGGAATACCTGACAGGGAGGCAGCAACGAGTCATGGTACGTGAAGAGGTATAACAGTGGGCGCCTGTGACGAGCGGGGTCCCACAGGGGTCAGTTCTAGGACCTGTGCTATTTTTGATATATGTGAACGACATGATGGAAGGAATAGACTCTGACGTGTCCCTATTCGCAGATGATGTGAAGTTGATGAGAAGAATTAAATCGGATGAGGATGAGGCAGGACTGCAAAGAGACCTGGACAGGCTGGACATGTGGTCCAGTAACTGGCTTCTCGAATTCAATCCTGCCAAATGCAAAGTCATGAAGATTGGGGAGGGGCAAAGAAGACCGCAGACAGAGTATAGGCTAGGGGGACAAAGACTACAGACCTCACTCAGGGAGAAAGACCTCGGGGTGACCATAACACCGAGCACGTCACCGGAGGCACACATCAACCAAATAACTGCTGCAGCATACGGGCGCCTGGCAAACCTGAGAATAGCGTTCCGATACCTTAATAAGGAATCGTTCAAGACACTGTACGCTGTGTATGTTAGGCCCATACTGGAATATGCAGCACCAGTCTGGAACCCACACCTGGTAAAGCACGTCAAGAAGTTAGAGAAAGTACAAAGGTTTGCAACAAGGCTAGTCCCAGAGCTCAGGGGAATGTCGTACGAGGAAAGGTTGAGGGAACTCGAACTGACGACACTGGTGGACAGAAGGGTCAGGGGAGACATGATAACGACATACAAGATACTGCGGGGAATAGACAAGGTGGACAGAGATAGGATGTTCCAGAGAGGGGACAAAGGAACAAGGGGTCACAACTGGAAGCTGAAGACTCAGACGAGTCACAGGGACGTTAGGAAGTATTTCTTCAGTCATAGAGTCGTCAGGAAGTGGAATAGCCTAGCAAGTGAAGTAGTGGAGGCAGGAACCATACATAGTGTTAAGAAGAGGTATGATAAAGCTCAGGAAGCAGAGAGGGAGAGGACCTAGTAGCGATCAGTGAAGAGGCGGGGCCAGGAGCTGAGTATCGACCCCTGCAGCCACAATTAGGTGATTACACACACACACACACACACACACACAGAAACACGGTAATTCTACCACCTGTACCGTGGATTGGTTCAGTGCGTCGAGTCAGTGTTACTGTCTGGGATCACAAAATGACAATACCTGGAGTATACCTGGAGAGTGCTTTGGGGGTCAATGCCCCCGCGGTCCGTTCCATGATAAATCCTCGCGGTAGATCAGGGTGTGATCAACCAGGCTGTTACTAATGGCTGCACGCAAACCGACGTACGAACCACAGGTATCTGTCCAGCTCCTTGAAGACAGTCAGGGGTCTATTGGTCATCCCCCTTCTCCTTATGTACGCTGAGAGGCAGCTGAAAAATCTTGGGCCCCTGACATTTATTATGTTGTCTCTTAGCGCGCTTGTGACTTTTCACTGGGACGACGGTGCACCTCCTGCCGAGTCTTTTGCTTTCGTAGGACTTGTCCCTTTAAAATTTTCCAAGTGTATATTATCATGTATCTTTCTCGCCTGTGTTCCCCCCAAAAAAAAGCAGGTCAAGGCACTTCAACCACTTTCAGTAATTTTGGTGTTATTTTTTCTTATACGTGTAGCAAAAATTCTCTGTATATTCTCCAGGTCTGCAATATCGCTTGCCTTGAAAGGGATCGTTAGTGTACAGCGATATTTCAGCCTAGAGAGAAGCGATTTGAAGAAAATCATCATTGGCTTGGCATCCCTAGTTTTGAAAGTTCTCATTATCCATTCTGCCATCAGATTAAATGCTGTTGATATTTCACCCGTTTCGCTGTTCTTTATTTATGTTAGGGATCGTTAATTGTTCCAAGGTTGAGCAACTGGTTTGATTTAGAGGATTCCATTAAAATTACAAGGCTGACGAAAATAACACGCGATCATGCACCACTAGACAAATTAGTATATTTTTAGATATTTTCAAGCTATATGATTACTCAATTAATATTTACTATTTATATTTGGTTCTTACCAGAATAGATCAAGAATAAATTAACTATTTTATGACATAATGTCGTTTACATTTATTGGATTGTTAGGCATAATGAGTGATAAAATTTCCACTTATCTTAATCTTTTATATATTTTCAATTAGTATAATTATTACATGCGAATTATTTGCGTTAGTATTTTATTTGGCACACATTTTAATTAGCAAATACTAGAAGTTTTGTAAGCCACGCAATTATTAATAATTCTCAATAATATGAGAGACCTGAGAATACTATGAAGCATACTTGGGATAGTTTTACATACTCAGCTAGAAGACACCAACTTCAGTTGGTCACAACACTGCTAAGACACGACAATCAGTGGACGAGGAAACACGACCACCTGAGAAGATTCACGCATCACTGACTCATGTCGTCCTACACGTCGGCAAGTGCTGCGCTGAATAATGTACCATATCCAAGAAGGTGCATCAGCAAATATCAAAAGAAGAGAGTTAGCAAAACTAGTGCTAATAAGATAATGGAATTCTACCAAAAGGCAAACATTCCAATGATTACCGAAAGCAAGGAGTGGGGAAAAATCGTCGAACTTCTTGATGATAATGGGAAGGTGAAGGTGAAGGCTACACCAAATCAGTGCCAGCATCCCTTAAAGAACAGTAAAGGTCATGGAAGAGAAATTAATTTAAAGCTTCACACTGTGGCCTACTAATACTGAGCAACTCAACAATAACCGGGATATACCTTTATCTTTGATATACCTTTGAAGAGTTTCGAGAGTTAATCTACTCTCGAACCCCGGCCATGGGCCAGGCTAGTCTGGTGCTTGCCTGGTCAACCAGACTGTTGCTGCTGGAGGCCTGCTGCCCATCATATGCATCACAGCCTGGTTAATCTGGCACCTGGTGAAGATACTTGTCCAGTTTCCTCTTGAAGGCTTCTACACTTGTTCCAGCAGTGTTTCTGATATCTTCTGGTAAGATGCTGAAAAGTTTAGGACCCCGGATGTTGATACAGTGTTCCTTTATTGTCCCCACCGCACCCCTACTCCTCACTGGGTTTATTTTACACTTCCATATGAAAGACAGAGATTTCCTACAGTTAATGAGAGGTGACCGGTCAGCCATATCTGGACCACAACACAAGGTGTTGACTGAAAAATGGGATACTTGACTTTCATATATCAACTTGTCGGTTTTCTAAACCATTTATTTAAAGGTGATGGCTGGAATGGTACAACGATGACAGGTACGAAATCAAAGGCAGAGAACATGACGTTCATTGGTGATAAGTTCCAAGTGCTTAAGTACTGAAAGAAATTCAAAAGGATCATCAAACAGAACGAACGGAATACCTGAAAGACTTGGGAATAATGTCAACTGATCTTTCCTTCAAAGAACATAATACGACAAAGGTCACGACAGCCAGGAGGACGACGGGGTGGGTACTGAGAACTTTCAAAACAAGGGAAATAATACCAATGGTGACACTTTCAAATCGCTAGTTCTCCCTCGTTTGGAATATTGCTGTGTTGACGGCCCCGTTCAAGGCAGGATAAATACCAGAATTTCAAGAAACAGAGGTCGTTTACTGCTCGCACAGAGCCAGTAAAGCATTTAAATTACTGGGAACGCCTTAAAGTCTTGAAAATATACTCATTGGAACGGAGAAGAGATACATGAAAATATATACCTGGAAGGTATTCGAGGGCTTGGTCCCTCGAATACTGGAGCGCGAGATATAGGAGCAAGTGGAAAATAAACCCAGTGAAAAGTAAGCGAGCGGTGGGCACAACAAAGGAACACTGTATCAACATTCGTGGCCCTGGAGAGAGTTCCGGGGGTCAACGCCCCCGCGGCCAGGTCTGTGACCAGGCCTCCAATTATTTGACATCTTACCAGAGGATATCAGAAACACTGCTGGAACAAGTGTAAACGTTTTCAAAAGAAAATTGGACAAGTATCTTCACCAGGTTCCAGATCACCCAGACTGTGATGGATATGTGGGACGGCGGGATTATACCAGCAACAGCCTGACTGAGCAGGCTATCACCAGACTAGTAACTCTCGAGACTCATCAAAGGCATATCAGGTAAGTAGAGACGCATGAAGATGCAGCGAGAAATGGACAGTACAATTTCCAGTGTTCCAAGCATCAGTGGCAGTGGTAGTGCAAGAGTGAAGCTGTGAAGGAGTGAGCGCATCTGGTGCTCATACATTAACAAGTATTCCCGAAAGTCATCATCGCATTGATCGCACCAGAACGGCAGTGTTCATGCCTCATGACATTGTTCATCTATCAAAATTAGCTGCACTAGCATCTTGTTTGAATATGACATCAGCATAACAAACTGTGAAGACAGAAGTGGTAATCATTGGGGATGGGGAAGACCCAAGTAAAATGTTGACAGCTGACAGGTCACAGAGCAAAACTGACAAACATTTAAAGAGAGCACCTAGTTGCTTCAAGGCTTTGGGTTGCCATAGTTATAGTAGCATCAATACCTAATACAAATACTGTGAGAACGCCTAATCGTAAGTGGAAACACGCACGAGCCAGAGCTTCTTAGTGCCCGATCATTCAACCAAATGTTAGTGGATAATGATTTAGGACTCCTTGCCAATGAGCTCCATCCACATTAGAGGTAATTTCCTTTAAAAATACAGAAAATCATATATCTGACATTACTCTGTGTGTCCTCACATGTTTTTTTTTGCAAACAAGGATGCAATATGAGAAGCCAACTTTCCCAAGTACTTTCAAACATATGTATGGAGTGTTTGGAAAAAAAATACTCTAAAGCCATATTTGGGAAAACTTTGACACTTTCTTTGAGAAATTACACCAACATGTTACTTCTATAAAAATTCAAGTTTGAATGAAAACATCAGAATAAAATGCCTTTCCTTGATGTATGGATCATTGGGAAGAACTATAACTGCTATAAAGCGCACAGGAAATTGTGCAACACTTGGGTGTCTTTATCATGAAAACGTTTCGCCAACCAGTAGCTTCCTGAGTTCAATACAGAAAAGAATTTTTGAAAATCAGAAGGAATTTAAGACAATCAGTCTTTCATTCTGGAGTCGACGTGGTCAGTCCATCAATCTTGATTGAGTTATACTCCAATCATGTTTTTATTTAATTAATGTATGGAACAGGGTAAGATACCTAGGAACTGGCAGAGAGCATGCATAGTTCCTTTCTATAAAGGCAAAGGGAATAAAAGAGAGTGCGAAAATTATAGGGGAACAAGTCTGTTGAGTATACCTGGTAAAGTGTATGGTAGAGTTATTATTGACAGAATTAAGAGTAGGATGAACAAGAAGGCTTTAGGAAAGGTAGGGGGGGTGTAGACCAAGTGTTTACAGTGAAACATATAGGTGAACAGTATTTAGATAAGGCTAAAGAGGTTTTTGTGGCATTTATGGATTTGGAAAAGGCATATGACAGGGTGGATAGGGGGGCAATGTGGCAGATGTTGTAGGTGTATGGTATAGGAGGTAGGTTACTGAAAGCAATGAAGAGTTTTTATGAGGATAGTGAGGCTCAAGTTAGAGTATGTAGGAGAGAAGGAGATTATTTCCCAGTAAAAGTAGACCTTGGACAAGGATGTGTGATGTCACCGCGGTTGTTCAATATATTTATAGATGGGGTTGTAAGAGAAGTAAATGCGAGGGTCTTGGCAAGAGGTGTGGAGTTAAAAGATAAAGAATCAAACACAAAGTGGGAGATGTCACAGTTGCTCTTTGCTGATGACACTGTGCTTTTGGGAGATTCTGAAGAGAAGTTGCAGAAGTTGGTGGATGAATTTGGTAGGGTATGTAAAAGAAGAAAATTAAAATTGAATATAAGAAAGAGTAAGGTGATGAGCATAACAAAAAGATTAGGTGACGAAAGATTGGATATCAGACTGGAGAGAGTATGGAGAAGGTGAATGTAATTAGATATTTAGGAGTGGACGTGTCAGCAGATGGGTCTATGAAGGATGAAATGAATCACAGAACTGATGAGGGGAAAAGGGTGAGTGGTGCACTTAGGGGTCTGTGGAGACAAAGAACTTCGTCCGTGGAAGCAAAGAGGGGAATGTATGAGAGTATAGTTATACCAACACTCTTGTATGGGTGTGAAGCATGGGTGATGAATGTTGCAACGAGGAGAAGGCTGGAGGCAGTGGAGATGTCATATCTGAGGGCAATGTGTGGTATGAATACAATGCAGAGAATTCGCAGTTTGGAAATTAGAAGAATGTGTGGGATTACCAAAACTATTATCCAGAGGGCTGAGGAGGGGTTGCTGAGGTGGTTCGGGCATGTAGAGAGAATGGAACAAAATAGAATGACTTCGAGAGTGTATAAATCTGTAGTGGAGGGAAGGCGGGGTAGGGGTCAGCCAAGGAAAGGTTGGAGGGAGGGGGTAAAGGAGGTTTTGTGTACGAGGGGCGTGAGTGTATTTTATAGGAGTGAATGGAGACAAATGGTTTTTAAAACTTGATGTGCTATTGGAGTGTGAGCAAAGTAACATTTATGAAGGGATTCAGGGAAACCGGCAGGCCGGACTTGAGTCCTGGAGATGGGAAGTACAGTGTCTGCACTCTGAAGGAGGGGTGCTCATGTTGCAGTTTTATAACTTTAGTGTAAAGCACCCCTCTGGCAAGACAGTGATTGAGTGAATGATGAGCGTTTTTCTTTTTTGTGTCACCCTGCCTTGGTGGGAATCGGCCGATGTATTAAAAAAAATGTTTTTATTTATTCAGTCTTTCCGCAACATAGTAACTGAAATTTGTCCGCTTTCAATATTACTGTTGTTAGTAGCCCACTGGAGGACTTGGTTGATATCAGTTTGGAGGCTCGTTGTGTCTTCAATAGATGGCACTCTCAAACAGCTTCTCATATCATCAGCAAAGAGTGATACAGTACTACGGTTTATGTCCTTGCCTATGTCAGATGTGAGAAAAAGAAAAAAGTGGGGTGAGTACAGTGCCCTGGGGAGCAGAGGTCTTCACTGAAGCATCCCCTCTTTTCACCGTTTAATATTACTCACTGGGTTCTATTAGTTAGAAAGTTAAATATCTATTTGCCCATCTTTCTAGGTATTCCTTTTGCAGGACTTTCGTTCACAAACACCCCATGGTCGCACTTGTCAAAGACTTCTGCGAAGTCGGTGAACACCATATCTACATTTACCTCATCTTTCATGTATCCACTACCACAGAATGATTTAAGAATTGCAAGAGGCAGGAGCGACCTGTTCTGAACCCATGATAACCTGGGTTGTGTAACTGATGGGAATTTGTGTGCTTAGCAGTCTTGCGTCTTAAAAAAACTTTAAAAAATCTTGATGATGTGGGACATCACCACTATATATATATATATATATATATATATATATATATATATATATATATATATATATATATATATATATATATAATATGCAAAACAACCAATGTGAAAGAATAGAGAAATTCCAAGCGCTTTCGTGACTACTCACATTATCAAGGAACAATAAAAGTAATGCATCAAAGGAAGGCATTTAAAGGGTCTAGACCACACCTAGCTATCACATCCCACAACAAAGCAACACCTGACGTGTGACTCATAAGAAAAAGAACACTGCAGCAGGCCCGCTGGCCAAACTAGACAGGTCCTTCACACAACCCACCACCAAACTATTCTACCCAAGAATTAAGAATTTTAAGATATATTATTTGTCCAATGCATTATTAAATTCTTCCCAAATTCTATTAATTATAAATTGATCTAATTTATATAAACCAAAGGAAATATTCATATTATTGTCAAAACTGCTTTTTATGAAGCAAGATTCAATTATATTCCTGTCGACCATGGACTTGCTTGATACAACTTTCTCAACTTTTTGAAAAACAATTGGATGGTTAAAAATCTCTCACATGAATAAACAGAGCATTGGAATCTTGTCCCGTTCTAATGCCATATTTATGTTGTTTTAATCTTAGTTCGAGAAAAAAAACCATACCACAGGCAGGATAGAACTCGCGAACAGTATGGTTTGTTTGCAATCGCGTCATTACGATTTCGTGAGTCATGTTAACGCCTTAGTCCAAGATTTTTACCAGTTTGACCGTAATAAACTTTATCGCAAATTTTACAAGGAATCTTATAGACACATCTGTCAACAGCAGGCCTACTGGCCCATGCAAGGCAGGTCCAATTCTACCACGGGGTTAAGCCTTAACCTAGTCAGGTCAGGTCATATTGGCTTAAGGAAGGAGCATGGCATCTGAGCTAGTAGCATAATTTACACCCACCTGTGTATTTATCTAACCTATTTTTAAAACTACACAACGTTTTAGCCTCTATGACGGTACTCGGGAGTTTGTTCCACTCATCCACAACTCTCTTACCAAACCAGTGCTTTCCTATATCCTTCCTAAATCTGAATTTTTCCAACTTCAAACCATTGCTGCGAGTCATGTCTAGGCTAGACACTTTTAGCACGCTATTTACATCCCCTTTATTAATTCCTGTTTTCCATTTATACACCTCAATCATATACCCCCTAATTCCATGCCTTTCTAGAGAGTGCAGATTCAGGGCCCTCAGTCTATCCTCATAAGGAAGATGTCTGATACATGGGATCAACTCTGTCATCCTCCTTTGTACGCTTTCCAGTGCATATATATCCATTCTGTAATACGGTGACCAGAAATGTGCAGCATAATCTAAATCAGGCTTAATCAAAGATATATAGAGTTGAAGAACACCCTGAGGACTTCTATTATTTATGCTTTTTGATATGAAGCCAAGGATTCTGTAAGCTTTATTGCAAACACTTATGCACTGTTGTCTTGGTTTCAGATTACTGCTAACCACAACTCCAAAATTCTTTTCTCAATCCGTAATATTAAGATCTACATTATTTAGTTTATATGTAACATGGTTATTTTCCTGTCCAACATTTAGAACTTTGCATTAGTCTATATTAAAATGCATCTGCCACTTCTCCAACCACTGCATCAGTTAATTCAAATCATCCTAGAGTGCTCTAATGTCCTCATTAGAATGAATTGGACGGCCTAATTTGGTGTCATCAGCAAATTTGCTTATGTCGCTATTTATTCCCTTAGCTATGTCGTTTATATAAATTGTTAACAACAAGGGGCCCAACACTGACCCTTGCAGAACACTGCTTGTGACGTGCCCCCATTCTGATTTCTCCCCATTTATGCAAACTCTCTGCTGCCTATTTGTCAGTCATGCCTCTACCCAGGAAAAAATGTCTCCTCCTATTCCGTGTGCCTTAAGTTTCCTCAATAGCCTCTTATGTGGAAAGCCTTACTGAAGTCCATATACACAATATCATATTCAATACCATGATCTACCTTCTCAAATACCTTAGTGAAAAAAGTTAGTAAATTCATAAGACAGGAACGACCCTTTGTAAAACCATGCTGAGATCCATTAATCAATTTATGCCTTTCAAGATGGCTATGAATTGCCTCGGCAATTGGTTCCATAAATTTTCCCACTATGGAGGTAAGGCTTATTGGTCTATAATTCGAAGCTAAGAATCTGTCACCTGCTTTGTTAATAGATATTACGTTTGCCATTTTCCACTTGTCTGGCACTATGCCAGTTTGTATTGATATACTGAAAAGATTAGCCAAAGGTTTGCTAAGCTCCTCTTTACATTCCTTTAAAACCCTCGCAAACAGTTCAGCAGGGCCTGGGGATCTGTAAGGTTTTAACTTCTGTATTTGTCTGAGGTCCATATCACTAGTTACCCCAATCGTGCGTAGATTATTATCGTCCTGTTCTACATAATTTATTATTTCTGGAATTTTGATAGTATCTTCCTGAGTAAAAACTGAGAGGAAGTATTGAAAATTTCACACATTTTCTTATCACTGTCAGTGATCTGACCAGAGTTACTCTTAAGTGGGCCTATCTTGTCCCTAATCTTACTTCTGTATACCTGAAAGAACCCTTTTGAGTTAGTCTTCGAATCCCTTGCCACTTTAGCCTCCTAATCCCCTTTTGCCTTTCTTATTCTTTTTTTTATTTCTTTAACTGAATATACTGATTTCTTAACTGCCCATCCCCTCTTTTGATACGCCTATATATGCCTCTCTTTTGACCAATGAGATGTTTTAATCTACTGTTTATCCACTTGGGATCATTTTTGTTAGATCTAATTTCCCTACTCGGAACAAAAGTTGTCTGGGCAGCCAGCACTATGCTCTGAAGCACGTTATATTGCCAACCAACACCAGCTACCTGACCCATACTCAGGTCATCTCAATTTATCCCATGCAAGTAATTTCTCAGTCCCATGAAGTCGGCCAATCGGAAGTCTGGGACAGAGACTTGATTGCAGTTAGCTGGGTAATTCCATGATATACTGAAACTAAGTGATTTGTGATCACTTTCCCCAAGCTCATCATCAACCTCAAGATTATTAACTAGTGATTCTTTGTTGGCAAGAACCAAGTCAAGGAGGTTGTTTCCTCTAGTTGGTTCTGTCATAAACTGTTTTAAAAAGCAATCCTGAACTGTATCAAGAAAGTCACTAGACTCAAGATTTACTGTCATGTTGTTCCAATAAATTTGTCTAAAGTTAAAATCTCCCATTAACACAACATTTTCATATCTAGACATCTTATGAATTTCGTCCCATAGCAGCCTACTGCACGCTCTATCAAGGTTTGGGAGCCTATAAATCACACCCAAAATAAATTTTTCACAACCTTTGAGAAACTAGCCATACAGATTCTGTGTCCGATGTTTCTAATCTTATATCTTGTCTAACACAACAATTTAAATTTTCTCTGAAGTACATCGCCACTCCACCACCCTTCCTGTTGACCCTATCAGTGTGGAATAGTTTATACCCCTGTATGTTGCATCCAGAAGGTATTTCTCTATCTTTCAAGTTAAACCAGGTCTCTGTTTTAGCAATAATTTCTATATTACCTGCACTTGCAAGTAATCTTAGCTCAACTATCGTATTTCTTAGACTCCTACTATTTGTATAGTAAACCTTAAGGGAACTAGTCACAAGTTGCCCTCTACTTTGTTCATTGAACAATTGCTTTGCCTTTACTAGCAACTATTTTAAATATTGTCTTTTAAACATATCCCTGAGGTATCCTGGTAATATCTGCTGTTTTCAACCCTAGTACTGCAGCCTGATTGTTTCCCTCAAACACCCATACCTCTATAATCTATCAGTTTAAAGTTCTAGACAAGTCATCAAGGACCCCCCTCAATCAAATTGGCTAATGCAACCACTCCAGCCCCAGACAGATGAACCCCATCCCTTGCATACATATCACAATTGCCATAGAATTTGTCCAAGTTATCAATGAATGAGATTGCAAGTTCCTTGCGGTACCTGTCTAGCCAGCAATTTATACCAATTGCCCTAGATGTCCATTCATTGCCCACTCCCCTTCTAGGCAAGATGCTACATATAATGGGGATCCCTCCCTTAGACCTGATTACTTCTATGGCTGACCTGTACTTATCCAGCAGCTTCTGTCTCCTGCCCTCCCAGATATCATTGCCACCAGCACTAAGACAGATAATGGGCTTGTTCCCATTACCTTACAAATTATTCAACCTGCTGACTATGTCACCAACACCAACTCCTGGGAGGCACCCCCTCTGTCTGACCTTCCTATCTCTGTTACAAAAAGCATGGTCCATATATCTTACCTTAAAGTCTTCCACAATGAGATTATTCTTACCTTGATAAGCAGGGGAGTCAGTGGTACCTTTAACCTCACTAATCACTGAAGTACATTCGTCCTGGAGAACAGAGAATCGATTTCCTACCTTCACATCATCTCTATTAACCTTCCTTATCGTCCTTCTTCCTGAATTGTGAACCACTTACCACTTAAAGCAGCTGCCACTCACCAACTCACTGCTGGTATCCTTTTCCTCTTTACCAGCTCCAACCATCTCACTCTCGCTCCGAAACCCATCTAGGCGAAGCTTCACCCTCCTATTTTCTTCCTGAAGAAGAACCTCCTTCAACTCTTTAACCCGAAATTCTAAAACACTACAGCAAGCCATGGTCTCGGTAACACCCCACGCTAATTCCCAGACAGCTCAGACCTCATACTTAATAGTATGTGTTTGGAGCATACTTCTAGTGCCACTAGGCTTCTCCCCTCGAACAACTTGTTGAGGTCCTCGTTTATCATATCCTCTTCTCAGCATATTTCAGCAAGATCGCGATAAATTAGCTTTCAGTTGATGGTTTTAAGATAAATTTGTTAAACATAGCCTCATGATTGTGTTTTGATGATTAGGCCCAATTAGTATGGAGGTCTGAACTTTTATTAGGTGACTGAGTTTACAATATTATTTACCATACCAGGTCTTCATTATTTGTGAACATAAGGTCCAGAATAATTCCTAGTCTGGTCGGTTCTGCTATTTGCTGATATAAGGTGTATTTTTCACAGTCTTAGTAGTACTGTTGAGTGAGACTGTTCATCCAAACTGGCACCTGGGATTCTGCTATTATAGTCTTTATTCTATTTTAGGTGTCTTAAACTGAAATCGCCA
The DNA here is from genome assembly GCF_038502225.1 of Cherax quadricarinatus. Lineage (NCBI taxonomy): Eukaryota > Metazoa > Arthropoda > Malacostraca > Decapoda > Parastacidae > Cherax > Cherax quadricarinatus. Next base: position 36,670,500 of record NC_091303.1, on the reverse strand, counting down.
ATCAACAGGATATCTGGGGCCGGGTTTAATAGGTTCTCAAGACAGTATTCGATTCTCAGTAGTTAAAAGGATCCATGCAGAGATTTAAGAAGAGGTACGACAAAGTTCTCGAAAACAGTACGAGGTAAATCCAGCAGCGGTTAGCGAGGAAGTGAGGCAAGGAGCTGAGACTCGACCCTTGCAACCATATTTAAGTGAGTACTCTCTCTCTCGCGCACGCATGTACAGAATACATTGTAATACTAATTCAAGTAGTATAACGGTTAGTAGTAGTAACATAATTAACAATAATCGAATACAATGCAGCTAAAAAAGAGCTGCACCTTCATTACCGTCCAACTTTCTATACAGGTGGAGAGGAGACAGTTAAATTACAGCCACTTACTTCATCCAGCGTGGCACTTAAGTATATTCAGATGTTTTCAAATTTTAGTTATTCAAGACTTAATTATACTGCCTTTTTCGAAAACCCTGCAGATATGCAAAAAAAAAAATCAAATCAGCTTTAATAGAAAAAGTCAATTTTACCATTTACAGGTGAAAATTAAAGTTACGGGCCAAGCAACTTGTTGAGTGAAAGTGCTTGAGGAGCCTCGGGGTAGGGTAAGCCTAATGGAGCCAGCCCAGTACCACCACCGTACGGTCGATACAAATACAAGAGCTCTTTGTTTGCGCCTGGACATTCATCTGAGCTTCAAATCGGCAGTGCGGCCCTCAGGGACAAGGTAAACATGGTCTTTTGTTCCAACACGGGACCATGAACCCTTCCCGCAATCCGCACGCATGCACACTCACATTCATGGATACACAGACCTGTACATGCGCACTCAACCGATGTTGTTCGCCGGTATTGTCTCGTGAACGCCGCGCACACACTCCTTCAACTTACAGCTGTGTCTCTTACTAATTTATTTTTTACGATATTCCAAAAATATAATTAGAATAACTTCGAATCTTGAAATAAATCTATGCATAAGATATAACCAGCGCAACCTTCGAGATGATTTACATGTTTTTTTTTCGGATCTCCGAAGTCTATCTTCCTTTTCTGAAAAGTTTCTTTCCCTGCAAAGGATTAGACGATACAGCGTTACAACGAAGGCTGGTATGCAAACTGGAAGACCAGGCAAAAACAGGATTGAAAATGGAAATAGAGGCGCAATGCACGAAGTCTACCGGTCAACAGAACAAGGTATAACATTCAAAATAACACTGTGCCAGAGTCTGCAGTATTCCCTGCATTGGATGTGATGTACAGTACAATACATGATAAAGGCCACACAATCTCAACACCAGGATACCAGAACACCGATATGCTTGTAGAACCCTTAACACCAAGACTCATGATATCGTATTGATACGATTGCAAACAAACACCAACAACACTTGTTTACCGAGATAAACATTCACAACTTAAGCAGCATGGAAAGGTGCTAAACTAATCAAGGAAGGGGAGAGGACAGCAGTTAGGTATTTGTCACTAGTAACTTATGTTTACCTTAGGGTGATTCCAGGGATCCTAACCACCCCCATCCCCCACCGCGGCCCAGACAATGACCAGGCATCCCGGTTGCTGGCCTGATGGGCCAGGCTGTTAATGCTATGCGCATGTAATCCATATGCACCACAGCCAGGATGATCAGCAAATATGAGGAACTTAAAAAGTTCCCTCTTGAAGACACTACAGGAGAAAACATAGAACAAAATAAAGGTTCTTTCAGCCTAGCCACTTTCCGTTCTGTATTGGCCTGATGAGTTACGATGAGTGAAAAATCTCACGAAGTATTTTAGTACTACGCATGTGTCTCATGCGTATTTATCGACTCAAAACACTGGTCTGCATTTGGAATGTTTTTAATTATTATTTTTATTCATGGTTGCGATCTTACATATTCTTGGGCTGCTCATTGTAAATATCTAAACCATTTTGCTCTATCACGTAAGGATTTTGAATAAAATACAAATTAATGATAAAAAATGTGAATTTTTAATAAATTGTTAATTTATTAAAATTAGGCAAGTAATCATGGAAAAGCACATTCTGTTAGTTTTAAGAACATATATATTCAAAATCAACATGAATCAAATCAAATGATTTTATTAAAAAAAAGTATGCTCCTAATGGCTAGCCTACATATTGAATCATAAGAAGGAGGATGGCTTTGGTTTTCGCTTGTGCTGTGCATCGAGACCATTACGTTTCAATGACCAGCAGTAATCTGCCATCATACTGACATTCCATTTATCCTGGTATCGAGTTTCCATGGTGCAAATATCCTGATGGAACCGCTCTACTTGTTCTTCACTGTAGTCCCCACAATTGTTGAGAAAATAGTCAAGCTGTAACAAGTGCTAAATCAGCCAGATTGTGATGCCTACGTAAGCCTGTGGCACGCTAGTAATACGACCATGGTTTACCTTGCACTTAGCAAGGAAGTCTAGATTAGGGACAGACTATAAAAAGCCCTCGAAGCTGCTCAAAGATGTCACACACACATTGCCAAAAGACTTGAAAACAACTAGGATAATTGTATTTGAGTTTAAGTTAAGTTTAATATCTTTATTATGCACCCCATACCCATCCTGTGGGGGGTAGTCAAAAGATTACAAAGGTACATAATGGGTCCGGGGACTGGACCCCAAAGTTATGATAGATGAACTAGTTACAAAGGTAATGAACTCCAGGTAGATCTGGTCACAATCATGGCAAGTTACAAAGGTAAGGAATCAGCCTCACTCCTATACATGGTTACAGTCATGAACAAATTACAAAGTAATGAACCACTGATACGTCCACACCTGGTCACAATTGTAATGAGTTATAAATACAAATATTAAGTGGGTCATACACCCACACTAGCGCGCGCGCACACGCACACACACACGAGGGCGCACACACAGACATGTGCACAGGAGCGTACAAATATATGCATACACACATACACACACACCCACACACCCACACACACACACACCCACACACACGCGCGCACACACCCACACACACACACACACACACACACACACACACACACACACACACACACACACACACCACACACACACACACACACACCACACACACACACCACACACACACACACACACACACACACCACACACACACACACACCGCACACACACACACACACACACCACACACACACACCACACACACACACACCACACACACACACCACACACACACACACCACACACACACACACACACACACAGACACACACACACCCCACACACACACACACACACACCCACACACACACACACACACACATACACACACACATCAACACACCACACACACACACCACACACACACCACACACACACACCACACACACACCACACACACACCGCACACACACACACACACACACCACACACACACCACACACACCACACACACACCACACACACCACACACACACACCACACTCACACATACACACACACACATACACACACACACACACACACACACACACACACACACACCACACACACACACACACCTCCCACACACCCCACACACACACACCTCACACACCACACAACCCACACACCACACACCCCACACACCCCACACACACACACACTCCACACACACACCCCACTCCCACCCCCACACACACCCCACACACACACACCCCACACATACACACACACACCCCACACACACACACACACACACACCCCACACCCCCCACACACACACCACACCCCACACACACCCCACACACACCCCACACCACACACACACACACACACACACAAACACACACACACACACACACACACACACACACACACACACACACACACACACACGCATGTACAACAGGCCTAGTGTCTAATCGACATGTGCCTAGGACAAAATGGTAACTAACACACACACGTGGTAATGCATTATTTACAGCTAGCAAAGTCAGGGTATTTCTCCAAAATGGTCTGTAATATGCCACTTGAGAACACATGCAACCACACACCATTATACCAGAAAAATAACAGATGCCACAGGGAAATGTTTTGGCAATTCGTAATAAAGACCATCCTTCCTAGACGCAGTAGAGGTCGACCCAAAAAGCAGTGTTCATTTTCCTCACGCTAAAACATACATTATAAGCCTCCTCAGAATCATACATAGTATGGATAGTATCGTTCTCGCTCTCGAGTCCTGTGTTTAATACTTAACACTCTACATAACAAAACTGAAAACAGCAGAAAAGCTCTCAGTGAAGATGTCAGTTACAGCCGAGTGATCACTTTCTTCTAAAACGTGATTCCTAGACACTTCTATGAGTGGGTTTTTTATATGGGCTGGAAAACCTACCCCTCACACTTTGTGATTTTTTTATTGAGAAGACATGTAGGCTAGTGGAAAACCTCGGCCAAAAGACAAAAAAATTTACTAAAACCTACTTCAAGAGAATTTTTCATATTTCTCCCAACAAGCAATTATTATCTTCTGAGGAACCAGGGAAGACAAACTGTATTCCACTCATGCTAGATTTTTCGGATACAACATAACTTACTCAGCACGCCGAATTGGAGCCCTTAAAAGACCCTTCTCTTGATTGTAGATACTCATTCATATTTCATATTGCTAACCAGATGCTGGTGAGTCGACTGAACCATGTATCACTGCCTCTCTCAGTGTGTGATCCACCGAGGAGTTAGTGACAGGGACTGTGCACCCTCATTTACAGAAGCCATCCTATACAGTACATGCATCAGAGAGTATAATAAAATATATCTGCCAGTGAGTGAAAGACCCATGTACGGCAGAAAGATCACCTCCATCAAGTAACTTATCCAGGTGTCCTTTCTGACTCCTGCAACACCTGCTTATATGTCACATTTTTTTCCCCTTGACCCTCCGGCCTACTTCAGTCCACTATAAAGTACATGACTTCATAACACTGACACTCTAAAATTCATCTTTTAAACACTATATGCCTAAAACTTGAGATGGAGATATGTAAGTCCTGCTCTCACTTACATGGCGCCAAGTGAATAAGGGAAACTTGATGAAACATTCGTCTTCAACGAAGGTGGGCTACGCAATGCTCTGGAGATGGATTTGGTTAGGATGCCTTGGGATGATTAGGTTAGGTTAGAATGGGTCAGGTTAACCTAACCTGTCACACTGTAACGCTGGTCAAGTTACATCTTTGATAAGGTGAGCCCAAGTGTGATTATAAGATATGACAAATATAACAGAATATGATGTTGACCTTGGCGAATCTTTTATATTACCAGCAATTTTTAATCGGAGTTCTACGCGACCCTTGCAAAAACGTGTTGGATCTCGTGTGACATTTTATAAGATAAAAAGTGAGATGAAGATTTTTATCCTGCTTATTCATTTACAATACAAGAGTGATTAATAACAAAGAAATATGACTAAACTGAAAATGGTTAGGGGAGTGAAGGAAACTTCCCTCATATATGAGAGGAAAGTGATGAATAAGTCTTGGACCCTTTATACTTAAGTGTACTTGCTGCACCCTCCTGCTTTTACTGAGAGTATTTTTCAATGTGTTGAGGTTTCTCAAGGAGTATTTTAGAGGGTACAGACTTGGAATAAATCTCTCCAGTAATTTTCAAGCGTAACTTATATACGTGTCACTGGATTCATACGTTCTACTACCTTTGTGCCCCCATCTAAAACAAGGCTTCCTTATTAAATATTGTTGCTAGTGGCCCACAGGCGCATATAGCCAGAGATGTAAGATAGCCTAAGAGAAATAAGATTACAAATGTCAGAGAGAGAAGACTATGGCAGATAAGACTGATAAAAATTAAATAAGCGAGATCTTGAAAAAACAGTACGAGTCAAGTTCTGTGATACACTAACAAAAGAGTGGTAGGTCCATAAAGTCTTTTCATTACCTCTGCCCGCTCGGCAAATCATACATCAAACACAAGCACAAGTCCTCTGGAATTCAGGAGGGAAATAGTAAACATGCTCACACATGCAGCACTGGAACCATTCATAAACCATCTATTTAAAAAGAAATGCAAATTGCCACTATTCCAAGCACTCGTTAAACTTTAGAGGAAGCGCTTAGACCTAGGTGAAATTCAAGAAGCCTTAAAAAAGTACAGACATAATTCCTCTATACCAAAAGGCATCAAAACCCTGATATATATATATATATATATATATATATATATATATATATATATATATATATATATATATATATATAAGACCCTAGCTATGTCAGTGCCATCATTGAATGGGAGACTCTTGCTGCTCCAGCACCAAACCCTAGTGCAGCACTGGCTCACAGTCAATCTGGGATGGCCCGATCGCTGAAAAGGTGCTTGCCAACATGCTCAGGGCTGCAACATCAGATAGGCAGATTGCCTGTCTCCAGGCTGTGAGTGCACCTCACTCTAGGGACTTCCTCCAAACAGTTCCCATATCGGCAATGGAATGCGACTCGACCCTAAGACCCTCCGTATTGCAGTGGCTCTGTGCCTTGCTGCCCCAATTCACACAAAATATACATGTATTTGCGGCGAAGTGCAAGCAGACCAATACGGTCTATATGGTCCTAACTGTTCCAAAACCAAGGACTGGCATGCAAGACACAATGAGGTCAACGACATCATTAAGAGAACCCTTGCTACAGCTGGATGCCCAGCCGAGAGGGAGCCCCGATCACTAGCAGCCAACAATACCCACAACCCAGCAAACCACCCCGACAGGATCACCATCTAACCTCGGAAGAATGGCAAGCTCTTAGCATGGGACTATACCTGTGTGTCCACACTGGCTGACACCTGTATCCATCACAGTGTGGGGCGACAGGGAGGAGCTGCTGACCACAGGGAGTACAAGATCAGCAAGTACAGGGACATAAGCCAACAGTATCAATTTGTCCTAGTGGGATCAGAGACCTTGGGATCATGGGGAAAAAATGCCACACGTTTCCTTAAAGAATTGGGTTCCAGACTCATCGACACCACCAGGGACCCAAGGGCAGCCACTTTCATGTTCCAGAGCCTCAGCGTAGCCATCCAGAGGGGAAATGCTTGCTGCATACTTGGCTCGCGTCCAGCCTCGGAGGAGCTGGAGGAAATTCATGATCTTTGATACATTGTGCCATTGTATTCATGTTTATGTTTTTCTGTAGCTGTATTCTGTTTATTAATAAATGTTCACATAGAATATCAAATATAGGGGGTGGTAGGAGAAGAAAATATTCAAACAGCTCTGTGGAGAACCTTGAGTTTTCCCCGAGGTACGTTTATTGTCTTCTCTGAGGATGAGGGTCCCCAGTCCAGCTATAGAGGTGGTACTTCCCTAAATAAATTGATTATATATATACACACCTAGCATCTTCTCATAGTCATTTTGTAACGTGTATAAAAATCATGAAATTTTGCTATTTTTATGTTTTTATGATTTATTATTAGTTTTGCTTATTCCTTTTTGCTAAAAATGTTATTTTTTACAGATTTATCAAGAGAAATTAACTAAAATCCCCAATATGACAGATCTGTCAGATTTGGAAAGAGATCGAATTGTTGGTGCTGGTATGGGTGGTTGTAGCGTAACGAAAACAGCTGGACTTTTTGGTGTATCAAGAGGTACTGTCTCGAAGGTGATGACAGCCTTTGCGAAAGAGGGGAAAACCTCTTCATCAAAGAAAAACTCTTGAAGGAAGCGAAAGCTGACGGACAGGGATCGTCGAACTCTTTCACGGATTGTTAGAAAGGATCATAAGACTACAGCACCCAAAATTGCAACAGAGCTTAATGAACACCTCCATAACTCAGTTTCCACAAAAACTGTAAGAAGGGAACTTCATAAAGCTGGATTTTATGGGAGGGCTGCAATTAGGAAACCCTTACTTTCAAAAACCAATATTGAAAAGCGTGTAGAGTGGTGTAAAAATCATCAACAATGATCCTTAGAACAGTGGAAGAATGTCATTTTCGTCGACGAGTCATCTTTCACCCTCAGGCCGAGTATACGTGTGGAGACAGCCAAAAGAAGCATATTATCCCGACTGTCTTCTTCCAACTGTTAAACACGGAGGAGATTCTGTGATGATCTGGGCTGCTATATCTTGGAAATCTGCAGGCCCAATGGTTGGCCTTCATATCAGAATTAAAAGTCATGATTATTTAAACATTTTAGCAGATCAACTTCATCCTATAGTTGCAACACTGTTTCCAGAAGGAAATGCAATCTTCCAGGACGATAATGCACCGATTCACGTAGCTAAAATCGTCTCTGAGTGGCACGAGGAACATTCTAGTGAGGTTGAGCATCTTATCTGGCCGCCCCAATCCCCAGATCTTAATATAACTGAAAATTTATGGTGCATTTTAGAAAAACAAGTGAGGAGTCGATACCCTCCACCATCATCACTTAAGGAGCTGAAGAATGGACAAAAATACCCCTGGAATCTATTCAAACATTGTATGAATCAATTCCTCGTAGAATTCAAGCAGTAATTACTGGTGGTCCTACACCATAGTAAAATAAATTTGTTTAAAATTTCAAGGTGTTTCCGTTATTTTGTCCAACCCATATATATATATATATATATATATATATATATATATATATATATATATATATATATATATATATATATATATATATATATATATATATATATGTGTGTGTGTGTGTGTGTGTGTGTGTGTGTGTGTGTGTGTGTGTGTGTGTGTGTGTGTGTACTCACCTATTTGTAGTTGCAGGGGTCGAGTCTTAGACCTTGGCCCCGCCTCTTCACTGGTTGCTACTGGGTCCTCTCTCTCCCTGCTGTGTGTGTGTGTGTACTCACCTAGTTGAGGTTGCAGGGGTCGAGTCCTAGCTCCTGGCCCCGCCTCTTCACTGGTCGCTACTAGGTCACTCTCCCTGAACCGTGAGCTTTATCATACCTCTGCTTAAAACTATGTATGGGTTCTGCCTCCACTACATCGTTTCCCAAACTATTCCACTTCCTGACTACTCTGTGGCTGAAGAAATACTTCCTAACATCCCTGTGATTCATCTGTGTCTTCAACTTCCAACTGTGTCCCCTTGCTGCTGTGTCCCATCTCTGGAACATCCTGTCTTTGTCCACCCTGTCAATTCCTCTCAGTATTTTATATGTCGTTATTATGTTTCCCCTATCTCTCTTGTCCTCCAGTGTCGTCAGGTCTATTTCCCTTAACCTCTCCTCGTAGGACATACCTCTTAGCTCTGGGACTAGTCTTGTTGCAAACCTTTGCACTTTCTCTAGTTTCTTTACGTGCTTGGATAGGTGTGGGTTCCAAACTGGTGCCGCATACTCCAATATCGGCCTAACGTACACAGTGTACAAGTTCCTGAACGATTCCTTATTAAGATGTTGGAATGCTGTTCTTAGGTTTGCTAGGTGCCCATATGCTGCAGCAGTTATTTGGTTGATGTGCGCCTCAGGAGATGTGTCTGGTGTTATACTCACCCCAAGATCTTTTTCCTTGGGTGAAGTTTGTAGTCTCTGCCCCCCTAGACTGTACTCTGTCTGCGGTCTTCTTTGCCCTTCCCCAATCTTCATGACTTTGCACTTGGTGGGGTTGAACTCCAGGAGCCAATTTCTGAACCAGGTCTGCAGCCTGTCCAGATCCCTTTGTAGATCTGCCTGGTCTTCGCCCGAATGAATTCTTCTCATCAACTTCACATAATCTGCAAACAGGGACACTTCGGAGTCTATTCCTTCCGTTATGTCGTTCACGAATACCAGAAACAGCACTGGTCCTAGGACTGACCCCTGTGGGACCCCACTCATTACAGGTGCCCACTCTGACACCTCGCCACGTACCATGACTCGTTGCTGTTTTCCTGACAAGTATTCCCTGATCCACTGTAGTGCCTTCCCTGTTATCCCTGCTTGGTCCTCCAGTTTTTGCACTAATCTCTTGTGTGGAACTGTGTCAAATACCTTCTTACAATCCAAGAAAATGCAATCTACCCACCCCTCTCTCTCTTGTCTTACTGCTGTCACCCTGTCATAAAACTCCAGTAGGTTTGTGACACAGGATTTCCCGTCCCTGAAACCATGTTGGCTGCTGTTGATGAGATCATTCCTTTCTAGATGTTCCACCACTCTTCTCCTGATAATCTTCTCCATGACTTTGCATACTATACATGTCAGTGGCACTGGTCTGTAGTTTAGTGCTTCATGTCTGTCTCCTTTTTTTAAAAATTGGGACTTCATTTGCTGTCTTCCATACCTCAGGTAATCTCCCTGTTTCGATAGATGTGTTGAATATTGTTGTTAGGGGTACACATAGCACCTCTGCTCCCTCTCTCAGGACACATGGAGAGATGTTATCTGGCCCCATTGCCTTTGAGGTATCTAGCTCACTCAAAAGCCTCTCCACTTCTTCCTCGGTTGTGTGTATTGTGTCCAACACTTGGTGGTGTACCCCACCTCTCCGTCTTTCTGGAGTCCCTTCTGTCTCCTCTGTGAACACTTCTTTGAATCTCCTGTCGAGTTCCTCACATACATCGTAGTCGTTTCTTGTCTCTTCTCCTTCCTTCCTTCCTTAGCCTGATTACCTGGTCCTTGACTGTTGTTTTCCTCCTGATGTGGCTGTATAACAGTTTTGGGTCAGATTTGGCTTTCGCTGCTGTCATTTTCATTTTGTCGTCGGGCCTCCCTTCTTACCTGTGCATATTCATTTCTGGCTCTACGACTGCTCTCCTTATTCTCCTGGGTCCTTTGCCTTCTGTACTTCTTCCATTTCTTAGCACACTTGGTTTTTGCCTCCCTGCACCTTTGGGTGAACCATGGGCTCATCCTGGCTTTCTCATTTTTCCTGTTACCCTTGGGTACAAACCTCTTCTCAGCCTCCTTGCATATTGTTGTTACATATTCCATCATCTCATTTACTGGCTTCCCTGCCAGTTCTCTGTCCCACCGAACCTCGTTTAGTTTGGCTTCATTCGCCCGGCCCTTCCTGCTTCCCCCTCCACTTGTAACTCTGTGTATTCGAAGCTTAAAAGCACATGATCGCTGGCCCCAAGGGGTCTTTCATATGTGTTCTCAATATCTGCACTACTCAAGGTGAATACTAGGTCCAGTCTCGCTGGTTCATCCTCTTCTCTCTCTCTCTGGTAGTGCCCCTTACATGTTGGTACATGAAGTTTTCCAGTACTACCTCCATCATCTTAGCCCTCCATGTATCTTGGCCCCCATGTGGCTCCAAGTTCTCCCAATCGATTTCCTTGTGGATAAAGTCACCCATGATCAGTAACTTTGCCCTGCGTGCATGAGCTCTTCTGGCCACTGCAGCCAGTGTGTCAACCATCGCTCTATTGCTCTCATCATACTCTTGCCTTGGCCTCCTGCTGTTCTGTGGTGGATTATACATCACTGCAATTACCACCTTGGGACCTCCAGACTGAAGCATTCCTACAATGTAATCTCTTGCTTCTCCTCTGTCTCCTCTCTCCAGCTCATCAAAATTCCACCGGTTTTTGATCAGCAGTGCCACTCCTCTACCCCCTCCCTGTTCCCTCTGTCTTTCCTCAGGATCTGATATCCCGTTGGAAAGATGGCATCTGTTATTATACCTGTGAGCTTCGTTTCTGTGAGAGCTATAATGTCCGGTGATGCCTCTTTGACTCTTTCATTCCACTCCTCCCACTTATTTGTTATTCCATCAGCATTTGTGTACCATACCTTCAGTTTCCTCTCCAACAGTGTGTTTTGGGGGGTCTGTGAGGGCGGGAGACCTGGTAGCGTACTGTGGGATTCTATAGCTGAGTGTTGGGTGAGAGCTGTGAGTATGGATTGAAGTTTGTGTTGGGATGGTGTGATAGATTATGGGGTTCTGGGGATGGTTGTGTGTGCTTGCTCTTGTTGCTCTGCCCTGCTCTAGTTTTGTGTGTATGTGTGTGTGTGTGTGTGTGTGTGTGTGTCAGTGGTACATAAAAGTCTTTGATAGAGTGGTGAGACTCTAAGTTTCAAATTTTATGGAGAAAACATGACCTGTACAACCCAGGTCAGCATGGGTTGAGAGAAGGGAGATCATGCTTGTCACAACTACTGTATCATTATGATAAACTTAGAGACTACAAGAATCCAGCAAAGCGGACATGACACTAAGGCATTTGGCATGCGCGATCATGGAATGATAGCACACACAATGAGATGAACAGGTATTACAGGAAAACTAGGCAAATAAATTTATAGTTTTCTAAGGAACAAAGCATGATGAGTAACAGTGAAGTTCAGTACCCAAGGCACAGTCCTTGAGTTACTCCTGTTTCTTATTCTCATAACAGACATACATAAAAACAAACCACAGTTTAGCATCATCCTTCGCATATGACACAAAAATTAACACGAAAATCGCCTCTGTATAGACCACCAAAAACCTGCTAGAGGATATAAACAAAATCTTCTAGTAGGTGGTTGAAAATAACATAATGTTCAATGGGTACAAATTCCAATTGTTCAGATATGTAAAAAAAAAGTGAGAATTTCAGAAGGATAACAGTATTAAGAACACAAGAGGGTCACCTCGTGGAACTCAGAGAACGTGTAACAAAAATAAGAATAATGATGTCAGTTAACCTATCTTTTAAAATAACACGATAAAGCAAATTCTGAGAAGGCTGGAGAAAATGTGATGTAGATAATGAAAACTTTCAAAATAAAATAAATAATGCCAGTGGCAGCACATTTCAAATCATTTGCGCTCTCTCGCTTGGAGTACTGCTGTGTTGACAGCTCCGTTCAGAGCGAGCGAGATGACAAACCAGCAAAAAAAAAAAAAAAAAAATAAAAAAAATACAGAGAGCATTTAACACTTCAGAGAATTCATAAAGCATTTAAACTGGAGACACCTCAAATAGAAATGCGCTCTCTAGACAGGAAAGATACGTGATAATATAAACATGGAAGATACTAGAAGGCCTAGTCCTAAATCTGCACACTACCCTAACAACGTACTGGAGTGAGAAATATGGAAGTAACTGTAAAATAGTGAAAAGCACGAGAGTCACAGGTACAAGACGAGAACATATCAGTAGATATCGGAAATATTGCGGAACCAGAATGGAGGTTTTCAAGAGGAAACTGGATCACTACCTTCACGGTGTGCCAGATCAAAGAGACATGGGTATGTGAGCCGGTGGGTCGTCAAGAGCAACAGCCTATTTGACCGGGCAATCAACAGGGAGGCCTGGCCCAGGGCCGGGCAACGGAATAAGAAAACACCCGACACACATCACAGGTAAACAGTGAATATATCCTGGCGGTACACATCAACTGCATAATTTCCGCGGCACATGCGAGACGAGGTAACCACAGAACATCATTCTGGGACCTCATAAAGAATTCTTAAATACAGTATACACAACATCGGTCAGTCCACCATCGAGTACGCAGTACTAGTGTGGCGCCGTGACCTGATAAGCCATCTATTATCTGGTTTCAGACCAGAACTCATAAACTGTTAAGTATTACAGAAAAAGAACTATTATGAAACACGGTAAACTAACGTTGTGTACAAAATATAAATAGAATTTTCTAAGACTCATTTTTCATCTTACGTTTCTGCCAGACCAAAAGAAAAGGCCAACAATCTTGTTAGAGTGACATTAAACAGGGTTTTATTTCATTCATATAACTGGATGGTAGTGCCTCCTTGAATGGTGGATAGCCACCAACCTGTGCAACAATACACAAATACGTCACAAAATTTGTAAGCAGCGTAGTTCCAGAACTGAGGTTTTAAATGTGAGACTTTAAAACTGTAATGACCCGTGAAATCTAAGAAATTTTTATCAATAGGAAATATATACAAACCACATATAAGAACAACCAAGGTAAAACTAAGCAACAAAAATACAAATTACAAATATAAACAAACACACAAGCGAATATAACCAGCATCAGATATAAAAAAAACATTAATTTGTCATTGTTAAAAGGTTCTCTTAAAAGTTCCACGAGATTCCTATACGTAATTACAAACAACACGACTTAAGAGCAAATATCGAAGCAATGAGTAAACATTTAAAATATGCTGCAGTTAACTGCACGCCACAAGTCACACACAGAGGCGCAGGACCACCTGCAAACAGGTGGTTATAGACGAGGTGTGTACCCAATCCTCAGTCTACAGAGAAAAGGCTAACAATGACGATTCCTATTGAAGGAGAATAGCCAAACACCCACGTCCGATCAAACCCTGAAGAATAACTTGTTGTTTGTCTGTAGGGCCGATCGACCCATTATGAGGAATAACTACAAGATTAAACCTAACTACCCTGGAGAAGAGGAATGAAAGAAGGCACGATTACGACATACAAAATAATAAAAGGATCTGAAAGGGCTAATATTGATATACTTTTTGAATTCAGAATACTAAGGGTAAGAGGTAGATGCTAAAAAATACAGAAGAGACGCAGGGATACTAAGAAGTAATCTTTCAGAAGTACGGTAGGAAATAAATGGAAGGAGTTAGGATTGAACTGACGCAGTCAAACTCAATATATAGAGCTAGGATTAGATAATGATAGGGTCGTGAAGCAAAGAATGGCTGTTAGCATAGCTTAAATGGCGGAATCGGGGCAGAAGATTCGACCCCCTCACACAAATTGGTGAGTACAAGAAGTGAGGTGTACCCAGGTGCAGCCACCACTCTCAATTAAGAGTAAATCACCTCAGAGTAAACCAACCGAGTGTGTGTCCAGTCAACTCCCTCGCTGAGTGGTCCTTTTCTGACCACCAGCACCGCTGGTGATTTATAAGGGCAAGGGTGACAGGGAGAGAAATGGGTAGGCGGCAGGGAGAGAAATGGGTAGGCAGCAGGGAGAGAAACAGATGGAAGAAAGAAAAAGAAATAGGTGGGAGAGAAAGAGAGGGTAGGTGGGATGGAGGACATGCTGGGAGAAAAGAAAGATAGGGGAGGGAAAGAAGGGAGGGAGAGATACAGGTAAGGAGAGAGCAAGTAATGAGATCAAATGGATACCAGAAAACTGAAGAGTGAGAAGGAAAATAAAACAAGACAAGAGACGAAAGAATAAGACAAGAAAATACAGAAGACAATAGAAGAGTTTGTAAGGAAAATTGAAAGAAAACGTGAAATGAAGGAGACAGATGAGAATAGCAAACATGGACTACCTCACACCTAAGACATATAAACACGGTTGTCTTATACTGTAGGTGCAGCAATAACCCATCAACTACGAGTGCAAGGTCGTGCGCACTGGAGGTGTGGACAGATCAGACAGAATACAGTATGGGTGGAAAGAAGCTGCAAATATCAGAGTGAAAAGCACCTGTGGGTGAATATAACAAAGGTATATCGCCAGAGACGCACATAATCCGTATAATTTCTGTGGTATATCCATGATTAGTAAACCTCAGAATAACATTCAGGAATTTGAATAAGGAATCCTTCAGAACGTTATATACCTTAGGCCAATCATCAAGTGCGCGACTCCAGCATATGCCTGGTATGATGTTAAGAAGTTCGAACTGAGACGAATGCACTACGAGGAACAGATGGAAATAAACCTAACTTAATCTTAAGGGGGCTTGACAAGGCAGATAGTAAAAGACTGAATTAAGAGGACCAGGAGCAAGGGAATACAGGTGGAAGCTGAAGACACAAATGAGTCAAAAGGATGTAAGGAAGTATTACTTTAGTATTAGGGTGGTTGAAAAAGTGGAATGGTTTGGATGAAGCAATGGTCCCTGAAGGACATTTTAGAGGGCCAACGCCCCCGCAGCCTGGTCCTAGACCAGGTTTTATGGTGGATCAATCCTTATCAACCAGGACTGGCCGCAAACAGTCCAGTATAAAGACCACAACCCGGTTGGTCAGGAACTGATTTGAAGAACTTTTAAGTTCCCTCTTAAAGATATTAAAGGTTTGTTGGTAATTTCCCTTAAGCAATAAGGGACAGCGTTGAAAAGTCACAGACTTCTAACGTTCATCAACTTCTCTGTGTGTACTCGTCGGTCCCCTGTTTTTTTTTTTATTGGGGATACTCTGCACCGGCTGCCGAGGCTCTTCTTTTCATACGGAGTAATTTTTGTGTGAAGGTTTGGAATCAATCCCAACAGGATTTTCCAGGTATAGATTTTGATGTACTTTTCTCGCCTACATTCCAGGGAATCCAGCTGAATAAACTTCAACCATTCCAGTAGTTCAAATGCTTGATCGAATGTATATGGGCAGTAAAAAAAATTCTGTATATTTTATCAGTCGGAAATTTCTGCTTTGAAGAGGGCTGTTAGTATACAGCAATATCTCATCCTGGAAAGAACACGTGGCTTGAAGTGGCACAGCATTTTTAGCAAAAGCAACATAACTGTGATCCTTAAATGTGAAATCTTCTGACAATCACTCCTCTGTCTCGCACATGTACCTTTCGCTCTACTGAATGATTTGAGTTTGTCCCAGTAATGCGTAGGTAGTCTTTATTTCCTCCATTCTTCCATAGCGAAGCAAGTGAGGATTCTCAATGTCTTCGATAGATGCCACTTTTACGAAGATTCTGGTGTCATTAGCAAAGGATGCTACGGTGCTTTTATATATGTTGCTTTCTATGTCGGATATAAGAAGCTGTGTCCTTGAAGGACAGAGCTTCACTGCCGCAGCCTCTGATTTCATTCTGTTTACTACTACTCTCTGGATTCTATTTATTAAGTTAAATATTCATATGCCCACTTGTCCAGTTATTCCTCATGCACATATTTTGTGTGCTATCACATCATGGTCGCACTTGTCACCAGTGTACACTACATCAGCATTTAGCCTGTCTTCCAGTGCATCCAAGACCATAGCGTAATGGTGTACAAGGAACGAGCGAACTGCACTAAACCCATGTTGCCCTGGATTTACAACTGTTGTGATTCCATGTGACTGACATTCTTGCTTCTTTGGGCCAGTTCGAAGATTTTAATGTGCATGAAGTTTTTGCTACTGGTCTACAGTTTTTCACTACTGCTTCGAGAAGTGGGGCAATGTCAGTTGTTTTTAATGACTGTGGGACGATACCAATGAAAATGCACCTCCACAGAATGCTAAAGGCCCGAGACAGTGGTTTAAAGTGGTTTGTTGAATTTTTTTATGAATATGGAATTCCACGAGTCTGATCCTGGAACAGAATGCATGGGCATGCTGTCGATCGTTTCATCGAATTCAACTGGGAAAAACGATGCAACACATACTGTGGAGATGACGGTAGTGTTTTGAATCTCATTCATGAAAAACTTGTTAAGGTCTTCGATGTGTAGACTATTGAGTGATTCTCTGAACACAGTCATACTATGACTTCAGCATTTCACTCATTCCATTATTGAGAGCATGGTAAATGACAGCAAGGTAAAGAATGCAGAAACATTTTTCACTCCAGAAGAAGGCCGCGCAGATCAACTAACTGACATTAGTAAAAATCCCACAGATATCGAAAAAGAAATGGATAACATGGCCACTCACTCAGCACCTGGACCAGATTCATGGAATGCTCTATAAAGAAGTGCAAAGTACCACTAGCACGAGCCCTCAGTATTCTTTGGAGAAAGAGCTTAGATCTAGGTGAAATACCGGAGGCCTTAAAGAGTGCAGACATAGCTCCTTTGCATAAGGGAAGTAGTAGAGCACTAGTTAAAAACTACAGACTAGTAACCCTAACTTCTCAAATCACAAAAATCTTCAAAAGAGTGATGAGATGGACAAGTATCTTCATCAAGTGCCAGATCAACGAGGCTGTGATGGATATGTGGGGGCAGCGGGTCTCCAACAGCAACATCCTGGTTGACTAGACAAGCACCAGACGAGTCTGGGCCATGGCCGGACTCCGAGAGTAATGAGACTCTTGAAACTCATCAAAGGCATCATAAAGGTATATCATTGTATGTTACATCTTATTTAAGTAAAGTTCTTTTACTGAATGAGGTCTTTTCCCTGGATTTTGATTGATGGAATTATTTGGGGTTTCTTCTAAATTTATTCGAGGCTCTTTGCTTACTGTTTCTCCTGGTGGAAGCAAACTCGATACATTAGATACGATGAGGCCCAACAAGCCAGAAATTAATGATGAAGGAATGGTCCCAAATCTGCACACAGAAATCACTCCCTACGAAAGTAAAAGACTGGGCAGGCGATGCAAAATGCCCCCAATAAAAAGTAGGGGCGCCATTGGTACACTAAGGGAAAACACCATAAGTGTCCGGGGCCCAAAACTGTTCAACAGCCTCCCATCAAGCATTAGGGGAATTGCCAATAAACCCCTGGCTGCCTTCAAGAGAGAGCTGGACAGATACCTAAAGTCAGTGCCGGATCAGCCGGGCTGTGGCTCGTACGTTGGACTGCGTGCGGCCAGCAGTAACAGCCTAGTTGATCAGGCCCTGATCCATCGGGAGGCCTGGTCATGGACCGGGCCGCGGGGGCGTTGATCCCCGGAATAACCTCCATGTAACCTGCAGGTAACCATGACAGTAATATAGGAGGCGGGGACACAAGCCAAGTCTCGACCCCAAGAAGCACAACTCCGTGAGAGTCTAAGAGACGGGACTCAGGTAAACGAGGTCACAGCTAGAAATTAAAAACACAGATGAGTCACAAGGATGTCAGGAAATGCTTCTTTACCCTTAGGGTGTTCAGAAAGTGGAAAGACCTGGATAGCAAAGTGGTAGATACAAAATCAATACACTCATCTACAAGGATAGGTATAACACGGCTCACTTAGACAAGAATGAAACCAGTAGCAGCCAGTGGAGAGGATGGGGCCAGGAGCTGAGATTCGACCCCCGAAACCACAATTAGGTGAGAATACGTGTGTGTGTGTGTGTGTGTGTGTGTGTGTGTGTGTGTGTGTGTGTGTGTGTGTGTGTACACACAATTCATCTCCCTAAAACCCTGGCCAGCACTCACGGTACTTAAAGAGAACCATTAAGTTCCATCCGCAGCATCTCTCTCACACAAATTAAAACCAGCGTTTACATTTTCCTGCAAGACCCAAGCACCGTCTACCTTCCTGGAGGGTATTCCGGGGATCAACGCCCCTGCGGCCCGGTTCATGACCAGGCCTCCTGGTGGATCAAGGCCTGGTCAACGAGGCTGTTACTGCTGGCCGCACGTAGTCCAACGTACGAACCACATCCTGGTTGATCCGATGCTGACTTAGGTATCTGTCCAGCTCCCTGTGTTTCCATTACTCGAAGTGTATGTACACCCCCACACTCACACTATCTCCTTCCCTCAGTCATCATAGTACAGTATCCACCCTCTTTCCCTCCTCTCAGTCATTACTATATACGCTACATAACCCTCTCTCCTTTCCCTCAATCATCTTAAACCACTCACCTCAAGGACAACCATGTTGGAACATCTAACGTTCAAAGTTACAAGGAAAATGACAGGGGCAACATGAACCTTCAAAACGAGATCAAGATAATGATAGTCTTGTATTCTATCAACTGGAACATTATTATTCATACTAACAACCCCGTTTAAGGCAGACAAAACTGCTATCTTTATCATGACAGAGAAATTTCTCTGTTCATACAAATTCAGATTCCTAAATTACTAGGAATCCGTATAAAATAATCCCTCTAACTGTACTCGCTGGAAAGAGAGCGAGAACGATATATCTTAATGGAAAATGCTGGAGGGACTGGTTCCAAATTTGCACAGCGACATAATTCATGATAAGAGTGGGAGGCATGGTAGATGATGAGAAGTACCCACAATGTAAATAAAAGGGATGCAATAAATACAAATAAAGAAAATGCAATAAGCATAAAGAATCTAAAGAATTTATATGTCCTCCCATCAAATATAACTATCTTCAAGAGAAAACTAATAACTTCCTGAAGTAATTTCCTGATCAGCTGGGCTGTGGTGCGTGCAATGAGCACCAATAGCTTACAGAAGCTTGGTCTGGGACCAGGCGGCGGAGACGATGATTCGCACACAAACTTCAGATGAACTACAGGTTCCACCCTGTTATCCATCTTCTATCTCATCACGAAACACAGTAAATGATGCTGATCGTCGGTCTGTCCAAATGAGTTTGGAATGCTTAGTCACTCAGCATTTTATCTATAGTCCGTTTCTAACATTATCAAAGTTGCATTATCATTATTATTCTGCTCCTGTAGTGACCAATTCACTCTCCAAGTACACAAATCATAATCACAAAATAAATCTATTCAAATTATTTTTCACATTTAGCAATCCATATCCACAATTCTTTCCGTGTCATCGGTCCTGTCTACAAATTTACACGAAAGGAGAAGTACCCCAATCATTTATGCAGAAAGAGATGCTGGGTTCTTAGACAAGTACCCTATGGGAGGTGGGGCGCTCCTTTTAGAGAAGAGGCTCCTACCATTCTGCACAACCCCCCCCCCCAACCTCAAATCTTCCCCCTCCCACGTTAAGGGAACCCACTGTCGGGGATATTGTAAGGGGGTGTCCCTAGACACAGTGCTCCCTTTTTTGCTATAGATCAGGGGTTATGTAGTGTAGGCGGAGGGTACATGGGGGAGAGGGCAAGAAGGGAAAAGAAAGAGGAAGGGGGAGTGAGGGAGAGAGAGAGGGGAGCGAGGGAGGGAAAGAGAGAGAGGAAGGGGGAGTGAGGGATAAAGAGGGAGGGAGGGAGGGATAGAGAGAGGGACAGAGAGAGAAACAAGGCTGTCATCGTACTAAATGATTTTGTGAGACGTATCTCCGAGTGTGAAGCCACCTCTGAAGCCAGTGCTGAAGGACGTGTCTTGGGACACCTCTTTACATTCCAATCCCAGGTGAATAAAGTGGCACTCAGCAACACAGCCTCTACCCTCTTCACCTTTCCCTCTCCATGCCTTTGGTCCTTTTCGCCTTCCACTCTTCATTTTTTCTTCCTTGCCTTCCCCCCCACCCTCGCCTCCCCCGTCATCCCTCACTGCTTTCTATAGTAACTTTCAACTGGTTGGTATTATATTCACAGCAGTAGGTCACTGCTAAGTTAAACGAATCTTTTCTCTTAACAATGTTCTGACTTCTAAGTGTTGATATGTACATATATTTTGAACATTTGCTGTTTTTTTTGAGAATTAAATTTCATCGAGGTTATAGCATAATGAATTAACATATACAAGGATATAAATAAATATTCAAAGATATCTTGAATATTTATTTATATCCTTGTATATGTTAATAAATAAGCTCATCTTAAAGTAAACTCATGATGAAGAAAATTCATGCTATTATAAACTCGTACTGAAGTATACTTACTGAATTCATTACGCTATAACCTCGATGAAACTTAATTCTCAAAAAAAAAAAAACAGCAAATGTGTGTTTGGTGGATGGTGCAGGAAATAACACAGTCTCCTCTCATAACCCATCAAATAACACTTTTTTTTTTTTACCATAATTTAAGACGGCGGGAAAAGTAAAATTGACTCTAAGCCAGAACTTATGGTTTGCGGTGCGTGGACTAAACTCTTCAGTTCAGCGTTTTCTTTCACCAGCGTACTTATCAGGAAGGTATTTTAGAATCTGTATTAATTTATGGTATCATGAGGTAAATTTGGTTACTTTATGGTAGTCTAGCATTAAATAGTGTTTAGTCATCTTCAATCAATATAGTAGCAACAACAAGAGTGTGTCTCAGGAAAACACCATAATGCAAACACTGACACAGGCACGCACCAAGTGACACTGCTGACTTTACCAGTCACCACCAACAATGACACAGGCACGCACCAAGTGACACTGCTGACTTTACCAGTCACCACCAACAATGACACAGGCACGCACCAAGTGACACTGCTGACTTTACCAGTCACCACCAACTGACACAGGCACGCACCAAGTGACACTACTGACTTTATCAGTCACCACCAACAATGACACAGGCACGCACCAAGTGACACTGCTGACTTTACCAGTCACCACCAACAATGACACAGGTACGCACCAAGTGACACTACTGACTTTATCAGTCACCACCAACAATGACAGGAACGCACCAAGTGACACTGCTGACTTTACCAGTCACCACCAACAATGACACAGGCACGCACCAAGTGACACTACTGACTTTATCAGTCACCACCAACAATGACACAGGTACGCACCAAGTGACACTGCTGACTTTATCAGTCACCACCAACAATGACACAGGCACGCACCAAGTGACACTACTGACTTTATCAGTCACCACCAACAATGGCACAGGTACGCACCAAGTGACACTGCTGACTTTATCAGTCACCATCAACAATGACACAGGCACGCACCAAGTGACACTACTGACTTTATCAGTCACCACCAACAATGACACAGGCACGCACCAAGTGACACTACTGACTTTACCAGTCACCACCAACAATGACACAGGCATGCACCAAGTGACACTACTGACTTTATCAGTCACCACCAACAATGACACAGGTACGCACCAAGTGACACTACTGACTTTATCAGTCACCACCAACAATGAAACAGGCATGCACCAAGTGACACTGCTGACTTTACCAGTCACCACCAACAATGACACAGGCACGCACCAAGTGACGCTGATGACTTTACCAGTCACCACCAACAATGACACAGGCACGCACCAAGTGACACTGCTGACTTTACCAGTCACCACCAACAATGACACAGGCACGCACCAAGTGACGCTGCTGACTTTACCAGTCACCACCAACAATGACACAGGCACGCACCAAGTGACACTACTGACTTTACCAGTCACCACCAACAATGACACAGGCACGCACCAAGTGACACTACTGACTTTACTAGTCAACACTAACAATGACACAGGCACGCACCAAGTGACACTGCTGACTTTACCAGTCACCACCAACTGACACAGTCACGCACCAAGTGACACTGCTGAATTTACCAGTCACCACCAACAATGACACAGGCACGCACCAAGTGACACTGCTGACTTTACCAGTCACCACCAACTGACACAGGCACGCACCAAGTGACACTGCTGAATTTACCAGTCACCACCAACAATGACACAGGCACGCACCAGTGACACTGCTGACTTTACCAGCCACCACCAGATACGGACATACAATAAGTGAGACTGCTAACGTTGTCAGCCACTACCACAGCTCCCTCGCCTCCACGCATTTAATAACGCCAAGCCATGTTACGCGTCAGCTACCAACATTTAATCTTATCCACTTTACCCCACATAACATTAATAGTAACAGTGGCATCCCTGTGAGTGGACATGGCAAAGACGGCCAGGCTAAATTTCAGTACACGTCGGCCAAGCTAAATCATGAGGTGTATGGGGCATGATATTGCATGTCGACCCCAACAAACACAACTTAGTCAACACATGACCTATGCTGACTGGTAGCAAAGTTTTGAGTCATATAAACTGCTACCAGGAGCACAGTGAAAATAAAATACAAGGGAAACATTATGATTAAATGAAAGACTATTGAACTACTGTACAGGAGGAGTTAAAGCTTTTTGAGGTGAGATTTTGAGAAATGTGAATGAAGGGAAGCCAGCTGTGGGAACTCTGAGAAAAAGGAAGGTGCAGAGGTGTATTACTGACAATTGTTAACAAGGTGATAAAGATGGGTTGAAGTGGACCACGCCAAGTTATGAAAGATTGGTTACTAGCATGAGAGAATCACGTAAAAGTTCCCCAATTAAAGGCTATGATAAAATCTGGAAGGCAATCAGCGTCAACCTAACAGTGGGGAACTACAGTAAGCTACAGTAAAGAAACAATTAGATATTGCTAGTGAAGAGCCAGGAAGAGGTTATATGCGAGGGAGTGAAGCAAACAAGACAGCAGCAGCAAGAAGCTAGACTCAACGGCTCTGGTACACTAAAGCTTGTGTTCAGTTTTTTTCACGTATAACACTGAAGATGGTTTAGTGGATCATCGTCTCCTTGTTGAGCTTGATTTGCAAGGCTGTTCATGCTCGATGCACGCAATCCAACATAAGCACCACAACCCGGCTGATCAAGAACTTGATTCCGGAGATCATTGCCCGTAACTGTCTTGAGAGTTATGGGCAATGATCTCCGGATAAGGCTTCTACAACTATATCCACAAATCAATAAGAATTTCACCTGAGTGCATTTCACCTACCTTCCCTTTAAAGCATGGAAGCACAGCACACCTCGATTTAAGTCTCATTTACCTCTTGTAAAGAAATGAAGTCTCGTATGTTAATTTCCTGCCCATCTTCTAAATCGCCACTAATATCCTGCTCACCATCTACTAAAGTAAAAAGTTAGCATGTTGAATGATCATGCTATATATCATTTTCCTACAAGGTTTTGACCATCAGAAGCCTTCACCTGCTTTACCTATGACCGGTTCCAAGAGCTCTTCTACCCACTTTGACTGCCTGGTTAGCCAGACTGTTGTGCTAGTGTCCCGAAGCCTCACACTGCCATCACAACCCAGCTGATCTTCCACTTGCATAAGGAAGCTATCCATCTTTTTGTAAACTTCTCTCTCTTCTCCGTTCTAGAGAAGAACATTCAAAGTGCTTTGAGGTGTTCCCAACAGTTAAGCTGTTTTAATTACTATGTGAGAGTAGAATACGACTTGTGTACAATTCCCAGCTCTGCTGTCTCTGCTATCACTCGTAATCTTCACAAGTCACGCATTATTTTCCTATTGCTGTTGCAACAAGTCACATGTTACCATTACGATGACTTACGAAATCGTAATGACACGATTGCAAACAAACCATACCACGGGTGGGGATAGAGCCCGCGATCAGAGAGTCATAAAACTCAAGACCGACGCTCTAGCCACTGCTGGCCCAGTGGCTAACGCGTCGGTCTGGAATTTTATATGAGTTCCTGATCGTGGGTTCTATCCCCGCCCGTGGTATAGTTTACCATTCCGTTGCTCCTTCAAAGACTAGTACAGTAGTTAGTTGATTAAATCAAGGGAAATGGTAAGCGCCCAGGTCCTCTTGTGAGAGAAGCAAGGGCAAACTGTACTGACGTTCTCGTTGTCCAGCTGAATTATGTTTATCACGACAGGAGTGAATCATATAGACCTATCTCAGGATTGTTTCTATAACTCCTCACATTACTAACTTACTGACTCACTCATATATAAGAATTTCAACATACATGTAAGTCAAAACATAATATACTTGTTGTTCAAGACATAATATATTCACTGTTCAAGATATAACACACTCGTTGTTCAACATATTTACTGTAACACACCTGCTGTTCTTCAACATAACACACCTGCTGTTCTTCAACATAACACACCTGCTGTTCTTCAACATAACACACCTGCTGTTCTTCAACATAACACACTTGCTGTTCTTCAACATAACACACTTGCTGTTCTTCAACATAACACACCTGCTGTTCTTCAACATAACACACTTGCTGTTCTTCAACATAACACACTTGCTGTTCTTCAACATAACACACCTGCTGTTCTACAACATAACACACTTGCTGTTCTTCAACATAACACACTTGCTGTTCTTCAACATAACACACCTGCTGTTCTTCAACATAACACACTTGCTGTTCTTCAACATAACACACTTGCTGTTCTTCAACATAACACACTTGCTGTTCTTCAACATAACACACTTGCTGTTCTTCAACATAACACACTTGCTGTTCTTCAACATAACACACTTGCTGTTCTTCAACATAACACACTTGCTGTTCTTCAACATAACACACTTGCTGTTCTTCAACATAACACACTTGCTGTTCTTCAACAAAACACACTTGCTGTTCTTCAACATAACACACTTGCTGTTCTTCAACATAACACACTTGCTGTTCTTCAACGTAACACACTTGCTGTTCTACAACGTAACACACTTGCTGTTCTACAACATAACACACTTGCTGTTCTACAACATAACACACTTGCTGTTCTACAACATAACACACTTGCTGTTCTTCAACATAACACACTTGCTGTTCTTCAACATAACACACTTGCTGTTCTACAACATAACACACTTGCTGTTCTACAACATAACACACTTGCTGTTCTACAACATAACACACTTGCTGTTCTACAACATAACACACTTGCTGTTTTACAACATAACACACTTGCTGTTCTACAACATAACACACTTGCTGTTCTTCAACATAACACACTTGCTGTTCTACAACATAACACACTTGCTGTTCTACAACATAACACATTTGCTGTTCTTCAACATAACACACTTGCTGTTCTTCAACATAACACACTTGCTGTTCTACAACATAACACACTTGCTGTTCTACAACATAACACACTTGCTGTTCTTCAACATAACACACTTGCTGTTCTTCAACATAACACACTTGCTGTTCTTCAACAAAACACACTTGCTGTTCTTCAACATAACACACTTGCTGTTCTTCAACATAACACACTTGCTGTTCTTAAACATAACACACTTGCTGTTCTTCAACAAAACACACTTGCTGTTCTTCAACATAACACACTTGCTGTTCTTCAACATAACACACTTGCTGTTCTTCAACATAACACACTTGCTGTTCTTCAACATAACACACTTGAAGAACAGCAACATAACAGACTTGCTGTTCTTCAACATAACACACTTGCTGTTCTACAACATAACACACTTGCTGTTCTACAACATAACACACTTGCTGTTCTTCAACATAACACACTTGATGTTCTTCAACATAACACACTTGCTGTTCTACAACATAACACACTTGCTGTTCTTCAACATAACACACTTGCTGTTCTACAACATAACACACTTGCTGTTCTTCAACATAACACACTTGCTGTTCTTCAACATATCACACTTGCTGTTCTACAACATAACACACTTTCTGTTCTACAACATAACACACTTGCTGTTCTACAACATAACACACCTGCTGCTAAACATAACACACTTGCTGTTCTACAACATAACACACTTCCTGTTCTTCAACATATCACACTTTCTGTTCTTCAACATATCACACTTGCTGTTCTTCAACATATCACACTTGCTGTTCTACATCACACACTTGCTGTTCTTCAACATAACACACTTGCTGTTCTTCAACATAACACACTTGCTGTTCTTCAACATAACACACTTGCTGTTCTTCAACATAACACACTTGCTGTTCTTCAACATAACACACTTGCTGTTCAACAGTATAACACACTTGCTGTTCAACAGTATAACACACTTGCTGTTCTACAACATAACACACTTGCTGTTCTTCAACATAACACACTTGCTGTTCTTCAACATAACACACTTGCTGTTCTACAACATAACACGCTTGCTGTTCTACAACATAACACACTTTCTGTTCTTCAACATAACACACTTGCTGTTCTTCAACATAACACACTTGCTGTTCTTCAACATAACACACTTGTTGTTCTTCAACATAACACACTTGCTGTTCTACAACATAACACACTTGCTGTTCTTTAACATAACACACTTGCTGTTCTTCAACATAACACACTTGCTGTTCTTCAACATAACACACTTGCTTTTCTACAACATAACACATTTGCTGTTCTACAACATAACACACTTGCTGTTCTACAACATAACACACTTGCTGTTCTTCAACATAACACACTTGCTGTCCTACAACACACTTGCTGTTCTACAACATAACACACCTGCTGTTCAACATAACACACTTGCTGTTCTACAACATAACACACTTGCTGTTCAACATAACACACTTCCTGTTCTTCAACATATCACACTGGCTGTTCTTCAACATATCACACTTCCTGTTCTACAACATAACACACTTGCTGTTCTACAACATAACACACTTGCTGTTCTTCAACATATCACACTTGCTGTTCTTCAACATATCACACTTGCTGTTCTTCAACATATCACACTTGCTGTTCTACAGCATAACACACTTGCTGTTCTTCAACATATCACACTTGTTGTTCTACAACATAACACACTTGCTGTTCTTCAACATATCACACTTGCTGTTCTTCAACATATCACACTTGCTGTTCTACAACATAACACACTTGCTGTTCTTCAACATATCACACTTGCTGTTCTTCAACATATCACACTTGCTGTTCTACAGCATAACACACTTGCTGTTCTTCAACATATAAGACTTGCTGTTCTACAACGTAACACACTTGCTGTTCTTCAACATATCACACTTGCTGTTCTTCAACATATCACACTTGGTGTTCTACAGCATAACACACTTGCTGTTCTTCAACATATCACACTTGCTGTTCTACAACATAACACACTTGCTGTTCTACAACATAACACACTTGCTGTTCTTCAACATAACACACTTGCTGTTCTACAACATAACACACTTGCTGTTCTACAACATAACACACTTGCTGTTCTTCAAAATAACACACTTGCTGTTCTACAACATATCACACTTGATGTTCTACAACATAACACACTTGCTGTTCTTCAACATAACACACTTGCTGTTCTTCAACATAACACACTTGCTGTTCTTCAACATAACACACTTGCTGTTCTTCAACATAACACACCTGCTGTTCTTCAACATAACACACCTGCTGTTCTTCAACATAACACACTTGCTGTTCTTCAACATAACACACCTGCTGTTCTTCAACATAACACACTTGCTGTTCAACATAACACACTTGCTGTTCTTCAACATAACACACCTGCTGTTCTTCAACATAACACACCTGCTGTTCTACAACATATCACACTTGCTGTTCTTCAACATAACACACTTGCTGTTCTTCAACATAACACACCTGCTGTTCTTCAACATAACACACTTGCTGTTCAACATAACACACCTGCTGTTCTTCAACATAACACACTTGCTGTTCAACATAACACACTTGCTGTTCTTCAACATAACACACCTGCTGTTCTTCAACATAACACACCTGCTGTTCTACAACATAACACACTTGCTGTTCTTCAACATATCACACTTGCTGTTCTTCAACATAACACACTTGCTGTTCAACATAACACACCTGCTGTTCAACATATCACACTTGCTGTTCTTCAACATAACACACCTGCTGTTCAACATAACACACTTGCTGTTCTACAACATATCACATTTGCTGTTCTTCAACACAACACACTTGGTGTTCTACATATCACACTTGCTGTTCTTCAACATATCACACTTGCTGTTCTACAACATAACACGCTTGCTGTTCTACAACATATCACACTTGCTGTTCTTCAACATAACACACTTGGTTCTTCAACATAACACACTTGCTGTTCTTCAACATATCACACTTGCTGTTCTTCAACATAACACACTTGCTGTTCAACATAACACACCTGCTGTTCAACATATCACACTTGCTGTTCTTCAACATAACACACCTGCTGTTCAACATAACACACTTGCTGTTCTACAACATATCACATTTGCTGTTCTTCAACACAACACACTTGCTGTTCTACATATCACACTTGCTGTTCTTCAACATATCACACTTGCTCTTCTACAACATAACACGCTTGCTGTTCTACAACACACTTGCTGTTCTGCAACATATGACACTTGCTGTTCTACAACATATCACACTTGGTGTTCTTCAACATATCACACATGCTGTTCTACAACATAACACGCTTGCTGTTCTACAACATAACACACTTGCTGTTCTACAACATAACACACTTGCTGTTCTACAACATAACACACTTGCTGTTCTACAACATAACACACTTGCTGTTCTACAACATAACACACTTGCTGTTCTACAACATAACACACTTGCTGTTCTTCAACATAACACACTTGCTGTTCTTCAACATAACACACTTGCTGTTCTACAACATAACACACTTGCTGTTCTTCAACATAACACACTTGCTGTTCTACAACATATCACACTTGCTGTTCTGCAACATATCACACTTGCTGTTCTACAACATAACACACTTGCTGTTCTTCAACATAACACACTTGCTGTTCTACAACATAACACACTTGCTGTTCTTCAACATAACACACTTGCTGTTCTACAACATATCACACTTGCTGTTCTACAACATAACACACTTGCTGTTCTACAACATAACACACTTGCTGTTCTTCAACGTAACACACTTGCTGTTCTTGAACATAACACACTTGCTGTTCTACAACATAACACACTTGCTGTTCTACAACATAACACACTTGCTGTTCTTCAACATATCACGGTTGCTGTTCTTCAACATAACACACTTGCTGTTCTACAACATAACACACTTGCTGTTCTTCAACATAACACACCTGCTGCTCTACAACATAACATACCTGCTGTTCAACATAACACACTTGCTGTTCTTCAACATAACACACTTGCTGTTCTACAACATAACACACTTGCTGTTCTTCAACATATAACACTTGCTGTTCTACAACAAAACACACTTGCTGTTCTTCAACATAACACACCTGCTGTTCAACATAACACACTTGCTGTTCTACAACATAACACACTTGCTGTTCTTCAACATAACACACTTGCTGTTCTACAACATAACACACTTGCTGTTCTTCAACATAACACACTTGCTGTTCTACAACATAACACACTTCCTGTTCTTCAACATAACACACTTGCTGTTCTACAACATACCACACTTCCTGTTCTTCAACATAACACACTTGCTCTTCTACAACATAACACACTTGCTGTTCTTCAACATAACACACTTGCTGTTCTACAACATAACACACTTGCTGTTCAACATAACACACTTGCTGTTCTACAACATAACACACTTGCTCTTCTACAACATAACACACTTGCTGTTCTACAACATAACACACTTGCTGTTCTTCAACATAACACACTTGCTGTTCAACATAACACACTTGCTGTTCTTCAACATAACACACTTGCTGTTCAACATAATACACTTGCTGTTCTTCAACATAACACACTTGCTGTTCAACATAATACACTTGCTGTTCTTCAACATAACACACTTGCTGTTCTACAACATAACACACTTTCTGTTCTTCAACATAACACACTTGCTGTTCTTCAACATAACACACTTGCTGTTCTTCAACATAACACACTTGCTGTTCTACAACATAACACACTTGCTGTTCAACATAACACACTTGCTGTTCAACAACATAACACACTTGCTGTTCTTCAACATAACACACTTGCTGTTCAACATAACACACTTGCTGTTCTACAACATAACACACTTGCTGTTCTTCAACATAACACACTTGAAGAACAGCAACATAACACACTTGCTGTTCTTCAACATAACACACTTGCTGTTCAACATAACACACTTGCTGTTCAACATAACACACTTGCTGTTCTTCAACATAACACACCTGCTGTTCTTCAACATAACACACTTGCTGTTCTTCAACATAACACACTTGCTGTTCAACATAACACACTTGCTGTTCTTCAACATAACACACTTGCTGTTCAACATAACACACTTGCTGTTCTTCAACATAACACACTTGCTGTTCTACAACATAACACACTTGCTGTTCTTCAACATATAACACTTGCTGTTCTACAACAAAACACACTTGCTGTTCTTCAACATAACACACCTGCTGTTCAACATAACACACTTGCTGTTCTACAACATAACACACTTGCTGTTCTTCAACATAACACACTTGCTGTTCTACAACATAACACACTTGCTGTTCTTCAACATAACACACTTGCTGTTCTACAACATAACACACTTGCTGTTCTTCAACATAACACACTTGCTGTTCTACAACATAACACACTTCCTGTTCTTCAACATAACACACTTGCTCTTCTACAACATAACACACTTGCTGTTCTTCAACATAACACACTTGCTGTTCAACATAATACACTTGCTGTTCTTCAACATAACACACTTGCTGTTCTTCAACATAACACACTTGCTGTTCTACAACATAACACACTTTCTGTTCTTCAACATAACACACTTGCTGTTCAACATAACACACTTGCTGTTCTTCAACATAACACACTTGCTGTTCTACAACATAACACACTTGCTGTTCAACATAACACACTTGCTGTTCAACAACATAACACACTTGCTGTTCTTCAACATAACACACTTGCTGTTCTTCAACATAACACACTTGCTGTTCTACAACATAACACACTTGCTGTTCTTCAACATAACACACTTGAAGAACAGCAACATAACACACTTGCTGTTCTTCAACATAACACACTTGCTGTTCAACATAACACACTTGCTGTTCTTCAACATAACACACTTGCTGTTCTTCAACATAACACACTTGCTGTTCTTCAACATAACACACTTGCTGTTCAACATAACACACTTGCTGTTCTTCAACATAACACACTTGCTGTTCAACATAACACACTTGCTGTTCAACATAACACACTTGCTGTTCTTCAACATAACACACTTGCTGTTCTTCAACATAACACACTTGCTGTTCTTCAACATAACACACTTGCTGTTCAACATAACACACTTGCTGTTCAACATAACACACTTGCTGTTCTTCAACATAACACACTTGCTGTTCTTCAACATAACACACTTGCTGTTCAACATAACACGCTTGCTGTTCAACATAACACACTTGCTGTTATTCAACATAACACACTTGCTGTTCTACAACATAACACACTTGCTGTTCAACATAACACACTTGCTGTTCTACAACATATCACACTTGCTGTTCTACAACATAACACACTTGCTGTTCTACAACATAACACACTTGCTGTTCTACAACATAACACACTTGCTGTTCTACAACATAACACACTTGCTGTTCTTCAACATAACACACTTGCTGTTCTACGACATAACACACTTGCTGTTCTACAACATAACACACTTGCTGTTCTTCAACATAACACACTTGCTGTTCTACAACATAACACACTTGCTGTTCTACAACATAACACACTTGCTGTTCTACAACATAACACACTTGCTGTTCTACAACATAACCCACTTGCTGTTCTTCAACATAACACACTTGCTGTTCTTCAACATAACACACTTGCTGTTCTTCAACATAACACGCTTGCTGTTCAACATAACACACTTGCTGTTATTCAACATAACACACTTGCTGTTCTACAACATAACACACTTGCTGTTCTACAACATAACACACTTGCTGTTCTACAACATAACACACTTGCTGTTCTACAACATAACACACTTGCTGTTCTACAACATAACACACTTGCTGTTCTACAACATAACACACTTGCTGTTCTACAACATAACACACTTGCTGTTCTTCAACATAACACACTTGCTGTTCTTCAACATAACACACTTGCTGTTCTTCAACATAACACGCTTGCTGTTCAACATAACACACTTGCTGTTCTTCAACATAACACACCTGCTGTTCAACATAACACACTTGCTGTTCTTCAACATAACACACCTGCTGTTCAACATAACACACCTGCTGTTCAGCATAACACACTTGCTGTTCTTCAACATAACACACTTGCTGTTCTTCAGCATAACACACCTGCTGTTCAACATAACACACTTGCTGTTCAACATAACACACCTGCTGTTCTTAACATAACACACCTGCTGTTCAACACACTTGCTGTTCTTCAAGACATAACATACCTTCTGTTCTTCAAGGATATAACTTGGGTACATACAACATCGAGAGCGTTATCTTACAACATCGAGAGCGTTATCTTACAACATCGAGAGCGTTATCTTACAACATCGAGAGCGTTATCTTACAACATCGAGAGCGTTATCTTACAACATCGAGAACGTTATCTTACAACATCGAGAGCGTTATCTTACAACATCGAGAGCGTTATCTTACAACATCGAGAGCGTTATCTTACAACATCGAGAGCGTTATTTTACAATATCGAGAGCGTTATCTTACAACATCGAGAGCGTTATCTTACAACATCGAGAACGTTATCTTACAACATCGAGAGCGTTATCTTACAACATCGAGAGCGTTATCTTACAACATCGAGAGCGTTATCTTACAACATCGAGAACGTTATCTTACAACATCGAGAGCGTTATCTTACAACATCGAGAACGTTATCTTACAACATCGAGAGCGTTATCTTACAACATCGAGAGCGTTATTTTACAATATCGAGAGCGTTATCTTGCTTTGTACACAACTTTTCATAATTCTCAACAAAAATTATTTCGATTATGTTAGTTTATCTTAGGTTTGATTTGTGTAGCTTAGTTTATCCTAAGTCAGGTTATATTAAGTTAGCTTGGGTTAGGTTAGCTTAGATTATTAGCTTTGGTTAGGTAAGGCTAGCTTAGGTTAGCATACTTTAACCTGCTCAGCGTTGCCTTTATCTGTTCAGCATCACCTTCACCTGCTTGCAGTCACCTTCACCAGGTCAGCGTCACCTTCACCAGCTCAGTCACGAAGTCTTCAGTCAACTACACAAGATATTTTAATTACGGTGACCTTTAATGTAAGTTAAAACTTGCCGTGTGCGCCATTTTCCACGAGCCACGACTTAATGCAAAAATTGTTAGTAGTTAACATGGCTCACGAAATCGTAATGACACGATTGCAAACAAACCATACCGCGGGCGGGCTTGAACCCGCGGTCAGAGAGTCTCAAAACTCCAGACCGTCGCGTTAGCCACTGGACCAGCTAGCCACAATAAGATTCGTCCAACTAGGTATAGTTCTATACCATAGGAAGGTTAGCATAGGCACCACTGTGACCACAAATGCAAGTTTTTACAGACGAATCTCTTGCTAGCGTGGCCGTGACGAACTCTAGCTCAAGTCCCCTCAATGCCGTCAACATGACTCACGAAATCGTAATGACACGATTGCAAACAAACCATACCACGGGCGGGATTGAACCCGCGGTCAGAGAGTTGCAAAACTCCAGACCGTCGCTGCGAGTCCTGTCTTGGCTGGAAATTTTCAGCGCGCTATTTACATCCTTTATTTATTCCTGTTTTCCATTTATACACCTCGATCATATCCCCCCTAATTCTACGCCTTTCGAGAGAGTGCAGATTCAGGGCCCTCAGTCTATCCTCATAGGGAAGATTTCTGATACATGGGATCATCTTTGTCATCCTTCTCTGTACGTTTTCCAGAGCATTTATATCCATTCTGTAATACGGTGACCAGAACTGAGCGGCATAGTCTAAATAAGGCCTAACCAAGGATATATAGAGTTGAAGAACAACCTAAGGACTTCTATTATTTGTACTTCTAGATATGAAGCCAAGAATTCTGTTAACTTCATTGCGAACACTAATGCACTGTTGTCTTGGTTTTAGATTACTGCTAACCAGAACTCCTAAATCCTTTTTGCAATCAGTAGTATTAAGATCTACATTATTTAGTTTATATGTGGCATGGTTATTTTCATGTCCAACATTTAGAACTTTGCATTTGTCAATATTAAACTGCATCTGCCACTTCTCCGACCATTGCATCAGTCTATTCAAATCATCCTGGAGTGCTCTAATGTCCTCATTAGAATGAACTGGGCGGCCTATTTTGGTGTCATCAGCAAATTTGCTTACGTTGCTATTTATTCCCTCATCTATTTCATTTATGTAAATTGTGAACAACAAAGGGCCCAACACTGACTCCTGAGGAACACCGCTTGTGACGTGCCCCCATTCTGATTTCTCCCCATTTATGCAAACTCTCTGCTGTCTATTTGTCAGCCATGCCTCTACCCAGAAAAAAAATTTCTCCTCCTATTCCGTGTGCCTTAAGTTTCCTCAATAGCCTCTGGTGTGGAACTCTATCGAAAGCCTTACTGAAGTCCATATACACAATATCATATTCATTACCATGATCTACCTCATCAAACACCTTAGTGAAAAAAAATAGTAAATTCGTAAGACAGGAACGCCCCTTTGTAAAACCGTGTTGAGATTCATTAATCAATCTGTGCCTGTCAAGATGGCTATGAATTGCTTCGGCAATTATTGATTCCATAAATTTTCCCACTATGGAGGTAAAGCTTATTGGTCTATAGTTCGAAGCCGAAGACCTGACACCTGCCTTGTAAATAGGTATTACATTTGCCATTTTCCACTTATCAGGCACTATGCCAGTTTGTAGTGATATGTTAAAAAGATTAGCCAAAGGTATCCTAAGTTCCTCTTTACATTCCTTTAACACCCTTGCAAACAGTTCATCAGGGCCAGGGGATTTGTTAGGTTTTAGTTTCTCTATTTGTCTGAAGACCATGTCACTAGTTACCGCAATCGTACATAGTTTATTATCATCCTGTTCTACATAATCTATTATTTCAGGAATATCGCTAGTATTTTCCTGGGTGAAAACTGAGAGGAAGTAGGTATTGAGAATTTCACACATATCCCTATCACTGTCAGTGATCTGACCAGAGTTACTCTTAAGTGGGCCAATCTTGTCCCTGATCTTACTCCTGTATACCTGAAAGAATCCTTTAGGGTTAATCTTTGAATCCCTTGCGACCTTAGCCTGATAGTCCCTTTTTGCTTTTCTTATTCCTTTCTTTATTTCTCTCTTTAATTGAATATATTGATTTCTTAACTGCCCATCCCCTCTTTTGATACGCCTATATATGCCTCTCTTTTGACCAATGAGATGTTTTAATCTATTGGTCATCCATTTGGGATCATTTTTGTTAGATCTAATTTCCCTACTCGGAACAAAAGTTGTCTGGGCAGCTTGAACTATGCTCTGAAAAACGTCATATTGGCAACCATGATCATCTACCTGACCCATAGTCAGGACATCCCAATTTAGCCCACCCAGGTAATTTTTCAGTCCCATGAAGTCAGCCAAGCGAAAATCTGGGACAGAGATTTGATTGCAGTTATCTGGGTAATTCCATGATATATTGAAACTAAGCGATTTGTGATCACTTTCCCCAAGCTCATCATTAACCTCAAGATTATTAATTAGTGAATCTTTGTTGGCAAGAAGCACGTCAAGCAGATTGTTTCCTCTAGTTGGTTCTGTCTCAACCTGTTCTAAAAAACAATCCTGAACCGTATCAAGAAAGTTACTAGACTCAAGATTTCCTGTCATATTGTTCCAATCAATTTGTCTAAAGTTAAAATCTCCCATTATCACAACATTTTCATATCTAGATGCCTTATGAATTTCGTCCCATAACAGCTTACTGCCCTCCCTATCAAGGTTTTGGGGCCTATAAATCACACCCAAAATTAATTTGTCATGTCCCTCGAGAAACTGTAGCCAAACAGATTCTGTGTTCGATGTTTCTAATCTTATATCATGTCTAAGACAACAATTTAAATTTTCTCTGACATACATCACCACACCACCACCATTCCTCCTGACCCTATCAGTGTGGAATAGTTTATAACCCTGTATGTTGCATTCAGAAGGCATTTCTCTATCTTTCAGGTTGAACCAGGTCTCTGTTACACCAATAATATCTATATTACCTACACTTGCAAGTAATCTTAGCTCATCTGTCTTATTTCTTAGACTCCTACTATTTGTACAGTAAACCTTAAGGGAGATAGTCACTCGTTGCCCTCTACCATCCATCCCTTTTTGTTTGTTGATCAGTTGATTTGCCATTACTAGCAACTTTATTTTGAATATTATCTTTTAAACATATCCCTGAGGTATCCCGATAATAACTGCTGTTTTTAAGCCTAATGCTGCAGCCTGATTGTTTCCCACAAACACCCATACCTCTATAATCTATCAGTTTAAATTCCTAGACAAGTCATCAATTACCCTCTCAATTAAATTGGCTAATGCAACCACTCCATCCCCAGAGAGATGAACCCCATCCCTTGCATACATATCACGTTTGCCAAAGAATAGGTCCCAGTTATCAATGAATGGGATTGCAAGTTCCTTGCAGTACCTGTCTAGCCAGCAATTTATACCAATTGCCCTAGACATCCATTCATTGCCCACTCCCTTTCTAGTCAAGATGCTGCATATGACTGGGATCCCTCCCTTTGACCTAACTATTTCTATGGCTGACCTGTACTTATCCAGCAGCTCCTCTCTCCTGCCCTTCCCAATGTCATTACCCCCAGCACTAAGACAGATAATGGGCTTGTTCCCATTACCTGCCATAATATTATCCAACCTGCTGACTATGTCACCAACACCAGCTCCAGGAAGACACACTCTCTGTCTGACCTTTCTGTCTGTTACAAAATGCACAGTCCACATATCTTACCTGAGAATCGCCTATTATTAAAATATTCTTACCCTGATTAGCAGGGGAATCAGTGGTGCCTTCAACCTCACTAACCACTGAAGTACACTCGTCTTGGAGAACAGAGAATCGATTTCCTACCTTCACATCTTCTCTAAAAACTCTCATCTTCCTTCTTCCTGAACTGTGAACCACTTGCCACTTAAGAGCGGCTGCCACTATCACTGCTGGCGACCATTCTTTCCTTACCAACTAAATCCTTCTCACACTCGCTCCCAAACTCATCTATGCGAAGCTTCAGCCTCCTATTTTCCTCCTGAAGACCTAGAATCTCCTTCTTCAACACTTGAACCTGAGATTCTAAAACATTGCAACAAGCCATGGTGCTTGGTAACAGCTCACGCTAACTCCCAAGAGCTTAGGCAGGTATGACCGCAGGTGACCACTGACCTCAGCGTACTGACCACTGACCTCAGCCAGTGTTCTATACCTTACTCTTGTATAACTTCCGAGACTAGACCTCCTGCTCCAGCGGGAGGTCTGGTCTCGGACTGGGCCGCGGGGGAGTTAGACCTCCTGCTCCAGCGGGAGGTCTGGTCTCGGACTGGGCCGCGGGGGAGTTAACTCCCGAAAGCATTGTTTAGGTAACCTTCACGTACTGAACACCGTGTTCTAGGCTGAAGGACTCATTAACTCATCTTTCACAGTCTTCGTATATCATCTCTGACCTGAATTAAAAAAAAAAAACACTCGTTGGAGAAACGTCTTCAAATAATGATGCCCAGGTGTTGCTAATATATACAACTGCAATGATAAATATTAAAACTTTAAATTAGTGCCTGTATAACCTACCTGCATGAGACTAACTTAACAGATGAATACTATACTAGAATATTTCATGAAATGCTTCCAGTATAGTGTCATTAAAGATTAGCGTTTATTAGGTTATTAATACACAGTGTAAATGAACAGCTACAGCATGACTGCGATTATCAGACTTGAAGAAGTTCTGCAAAAAGTGATTGTATCAGTTCAACAAACTTTTAACCTGTCTTTAAAATGAATTGAACAACATCGCAAAAATATAGTAGCTTAGGTAAGATTTGTCAGGAAACAGGACAAGCGTTTCCTGACGCGGGTCTTAGTCATACGATGACCCGCCACTGGAGTTTCCAGTCATCCGACCGAGACCTGCCGCTGACTTACCGCTCCACCCTTTTAAAAATTATAGTTATGTTTATAACCATTTCATTCTTAAATACGGTACATTTTTATGATGATTCAAGATTTATATTAAAAGCTCTGAATATTTAAGTTTATTATTTTAAATACTATATGCGAGATTTTCCACGCAAGATTACTCAAAAATAACTATTGTATTAAATTTAAAATATGAATTTATGATGGTTGATAAGGAAATAAAGGGAAAACAGAGGCTGCAGCTTAAAACTTTCTTCAGTCTGTGTCTCAACTGAACGTCGTGTTCAACGTTTTCTTTCCTCAGTAACAAAACCAGAAATCTCTTCTACAAACTTATAAACCTGTTCCATACTGTAAGTTATATAAAAATAACAGTTGTTGTCATCACGGGATAAGAGGTGTAAGTCCCTCGGTGCATATACGCTGACAGTTTACTTTAATACCTAATTTAGACGTCTCAGTAATCTTGACTGGTGAACAGTTATACCTTTACCTTTGAAGAATTTCGAGAGTATATCTACTCTCTGACCCCGGCCATGGGCCAGGCTCGTCTGGTCAACCAGGCTGTTGCTGCTGGAGGTCCGCTGCCCCACATATCCATCACAGCCTAGTTGATCTGGCACCTGGTGAAGATACTTGTCTAGTTTCTTCTTGAAGGCTTCAACACTTGTTCCAGCAGTGTTTCTGATATCTTCTGGTAAGATGTTGAAAAGTCTGGGACCCCGGATGTTGATACAATGTTCCCTTATTGTCCCCACCGCAGCACCCCTCCTCCTCATTGGGTTTATTTTACACTTCCTCCCATATCTCTTACTCCAATATGTTGTTATGGCAGAATGCAGATTTGGGACCAGGCCCTCGAGTACCTTCCAGATATATATTATCATGTACCTCTCTCTCCTCCGCTCCAATGAGTACATGTTCAAGACTTGCAGGCGTTCCCAGTAGTTTAGGTGCTTTACTGGCTCACTGTGAGCCGTAAACGATCTCTGTATTTGCCCAGCTCCGATATTTCTCCTGCCCCGAACGGGGCCGTCAGCACTGAGCAATATTCTAAGTGAGGGAACACTAGCGATTTGAAGACTGTCACCATCGGCATTGTTTCCTTGTTTTGAAAGGTCTCAATACCCACCCAGTCATCTTCCTGGCTGTCGTGATCTTCGTCTTGTTATGGTCTTTAAAAGAAAGGTCAGCTGACATAATTATTCCCAGGTCTTTTACGTGTTCCTTACGTTCTATTTGGTGACCCTCTTGAGTTTTGTATATAGTGCTCCTTTTGAGTTCTTCATTCTTTCCATATCTAAGCAACTGAAACTTATCACCATTGAACGTCATGTTGTTTTCCACTGCCCACTGGAAAACCCTGTTTATGTCTTCCTGTACTTTTTCAGTGCCCTCTACCGAACTGACTTTCATGCTTATTTTAGTGTCATCTGCAAATGATGATACAAAAGTGTGCCGGGTGTTTTTGTCTATGTCTGCTATGAGGATGAGGAACAGCAGAGGTACCAGGACAGTACCTTGGGGCGCTGAGCTCTTGACCTCGCTGATGCTGTATCTTGCCCTGTTCACTACTACTTTTTGTGTTGTGTGTGTTAGGAAACCGAAAATCCATCTGCCTACCTTCCCCGTAATGCCCATGGCCTTCATTTTGTGCGCTATCACTCCATGATCACATTTGTCAAACGCCTTTACAAAATCTGTGTAAATCACATCTGCGTTTTGGTCGTCTTCCAATGCCTCTGTAATTCTGTCATAATGGTTCAGCAGCTGTGACAGACATGATCGTTCTGCTCTAAAACCATGCTGGTTCGGGTTATGTTGGTTGTGCTGGTCCATGAAATTTGTAACCTGCCGTCTCATCACTCTTTCGAAGATTTTTATGATGTGAGAGGTTAGGGCTACTGTTCCGTAATTTTTAGCTAGAGCTCTAATGCCTCCCTTATGCAAAGGAGCTATGTCTGCACTCTTTAAGGCCTCCGGTATTTCACCTAGATCTAAGCTCTTTCTCCAAAGAATACTGAGGGCTCGTGCTAGTGGTACTTTGCACTTCTTTATAAATGGAGCATTCCATGAATCTGGTCCAGGTGCTGAGTGAGTGGGCATGTTTTCCATTTCTTTTTCGAAATCTATGGGATTTGTACTGTCAGTTAGTTGGTCTGTGCGGCCTTCTTCTGGAGTGAAAAATATTTCTGCATTTTCTACCTTGCTGTCATTTAGTGGGTTGCTGAACACCGACTTATACTGTTCTTTTAGGATTTCACTCATTTCCTGTTCATCGTCAGTATACGAGTCTCCTCTCAGTAGTGGTCCAATTCTACAGGTAGTTCTTAGCTTGGATTTTGCGTAGGAATAGAAATATTTTGGGTTTCTTGCAATATTCTGTATGGCCCTTTGTTCCCTTTGTACGTCTTCTGTGAGGTATGACATCCAAAGTTTTTGCTCTAATTCAGTGATCTCTCTGCTAAGTCTATCTTTCCTCTATTGTAGCATATTTGTGTTTTTAAGCAGTTCAGTAACCCGTTTTCTTCTTCTGTACCATCTCCTACGCTCTCTTTCTATATTTGATCTTCCTCTGGGTTTCCTTAATGGTACATGTTTCATACATATTTTGTATGCTTCTGTATTCAGCTTCTCTAGGCACTGGTGGGGATTTAGGGTGCTCATGTCTGATTCCTAGTTGATATATATATATATATATATATATATATATATATATATATATATATATATATATATATATATATATATATATATATATATATATATATGCAGCCTTAATAACCCTCGTGTAGTCGATAGATTTAAACCCTATTAGCCAATCAACCAAGTTGCTGTTAAACCAATGCCAAAAACAAGACATGGGTCATATTAAATAAGGTCAGACGAAAGCTAAATATGCCTGATAATACAAGAAAGGAATATTATAGCAAGCAGTGAGTGGGTAGTAAATAAGACCTGTGAGGGATAAGACGTCCAAGCTGCTAGATTTAACGTGTCCTTATTAAACTTTTATGAAACCAATGATGATTCTTATTCACTCATGGTACGTGATGCGGTATCACAATGGACTCCTGTGACGAGCGTGGTCCCACAGGGGTCAGTCCTAGGACCAGTGGTATTTTTGGTAAATGTGCGCGTGTGTGTGCGCGCTCACACGCACACACACGCACACACACACACACACACACACACACACACACACACACACACACACACACACACACACACACACACACGCACACACACACACACACACACACACACACGGGAAATCCTGTGTCACAAACCTACTGGAGTTCTATGACATGGTGACAGCAGTAAGACAAGAGAGAGAGGGGTGGGTGGATTGCATTTTCTTGGACTGCAAGAAGGCGTTTGACACAGTTCCACACAAGAGATTGGTGCAAAAACTGGAGGACCAAGCAGGGATAACAGGGAAGGCACTACAATGGATCAGGGAATACTTGTCAGGAAGACAGCAGCGAGTCATGGTACGTGGCGAGGTGTCAGAGTGGGCACCTGTGACCAGCGGGGTCCCGCAGGGGTCAGTCCTAGGACCAGTGCTGTTTCTGGTATTTGTGAACGACATGACGGAAGGAATAGACTCTGAGGTGTCCCTGTTTGCAGATGACGTGAAGTTGATGAGAAG
Organism: Cherax quadricarinatus; assembly: GCF_038502225.1. Classification (NCBI taxonomy): domain Eukaryota; kingdom Metazoa; phylum Arthropoda; class Malacostraca; order Decapoda; family Parastacidae; genus Cherax; species Cherax quadricarinatus. The sequence continues at coordinate 36,627,499 of NC_091303.1, read as the reverse complement.
AATTCACTCGATCGAAGACCAGGCAGAACTACAAAGGGATCTGGACAGTCTGCAGACCTGGTCCAGCAATTGGCTCCTGGAGTTCAATCCCACCAAGTGCAAAGTCATGAAGATTGGGGAAGGGCAAAGAAGACCGCAGACGGAGTACAGTCTAGGGGGCCAGAGACTACAAACCTCACTCAAGGAAAAAGATCTTGGGGTGAGTATAACACCAGGCACATCTCCTGAAGCGCACATCAACCAAATAACTGCTGCAGCATATGGGCGCCTAGCAAACCTCAGAACAGCATTCCGACATCTTAATAAGGAATCATTCAGGACCCTGTACATCGTGTACGTTAGGCCCATATTGGAGTATGCGGCACCAGTTTGGAACCCACACCTAGCCAAGCACGTGAAGAAACTAGAGAAAGTGCAAAGGTTTGCAACAAGACTAGTCCCAGAGCTAAGAGGTATGTCGTACGAGGAGAGGTTAAGGGAAATCAACCTGACGACACTGGAGGACAGGAGAGATAGGGGGGACATGATAACGACATACAAAATACTGAGAGGAATTGACAAGGTGGACAAAGACAGGATGTTCCAGAGATTGGACACAGTAACAAGGGGACACAGTTGGAAGCTGAAGACACAGATGAATCACAGGGATGTTAGGAAGTATTTCTTCAGCCACAGAGTAGTCAGTAAGTGGAATAGTTTGGGAAGCGATGTAGTGGAGGCAGGATCCATACATAGCTTTAAGCAGAGGTATGATAAAGCTCACGGCTCAGGGAGAGTGACCTAGTAGCGATCAGTGAAGAGGCGGGGCCAGGAGCTCGGACTCGACCCCCGCAACCTCAACTAGGTGAGTACACACACACACACACACACACACACAGATGAATCACAGGGATGTTAGGAAGTATTTCTTCAGCCACAGAGTAGTCAGGAAGTGGAATAGTTTGGGAAGCGATGTAGTGGAGGCAGGATCCATACATACCTGGAGTTTACCTGGAGAGAGTTCCGGGGGTCAACGCCCCCGCGGCCCGGTCTGTGACCAGGCCTCCTTAGGTCAGTGTCCCAGGATGCGACCCACACCAGTCGACTAACATCCAGGTACCCATTTTACTGATGGGGAACATAGACAACAGGTGGAAAGAAACACGTCCAATGTTTCTACTCTGGCTGGGAATCGAACCCAGGCCCTCACCGTGTGAAGCGAGAGCGTTAACCACCAGGCCACCAGAGCCCCATAGCTTTAAGCAGAGGTGTGATAAAGCTCACGGTTCAGGGAGAGTGACCTAGTAGCGACCAGTGAAGAGGCGGGGCCAGGAGCTTGGAGTCGACCCCTGCAACCTCAACTAGGTGAGTACACACATACACACATACATACATACATACACACATATACACACATACACACACACACACACACACACACACACACACACACACACACACACACACACACACACACACACACACACACACACACACACACTAGAGCAGAAAAATGGCAAATTAAAACCAAATAAGCGGGGAGGTGAGGCTGAAGAGGTAGAGTCAGGAAGTCCGTATAGAGAGATGGATATGTTAATGACTGGGTTCAAACACATAATAGACGAAGAGTAGGGAAAGAAAGCTTCTGAGCTTCACATGAAGCTGGAGGATACGATAACTGGAGTATTGGAAGCATGTGAGGCACAGCAGAAAAAGGCCATTGCTGCTGAACAGAAGGTGCAACGCCTGGAGGACGATCTCAGAAATATAATACAGAATCTGAGATGAAGGAAAGGCGGTGTGAGGTGGAGATAGTACCAAGTTCAACAAGTAGAGAGACAGAAGGAAATGCAGAAAAGCTCTTAGGAAACCGGAAGGTGAAGGAGATATGGCAGCAAAAGAAGTGACAACAAAACGCAATACCTACTGGAGGGAGAGGAAACGGGAGGGACAGAGGAAGCAGTTGCTGATAATCCATGGTATCTGGGAGGCTTGAGGGACGAAAATTAATGAAATATTGGCATCGGATAAAAGGGAGGTTCAAAATATCCTTGAACATGCAGGTGCTGAGGCTGAAGAAATAAAATATGGCCGATGAACCTGACATTTGCATCAGAAACAGCATGAGATGGAACACACTGTTGAGGGGATTGACAATCATCATTGTGTGTACCTCTACTGGGACAGTGTTACAGAAGAGGGAACAACTGAAGGAGAATAAGATACAGTCGCAAACAGGTATTAGAACCAGTGAATGCAGTGACAGGTGCAGAAGCTCTGCCTCAGAGGAAACGCTATGCTCAGTCCCATGTGGAAGCTCTGCCTCAGGGGAACACTATGCTCAGTCCCATGTAGAAGCTCAGCCTCGGGGGAACACAAAGTTAGGGTATGGTTTGTCCTGAGTTATTGTTGAGTGAGACGGGGGGTGGAAGTATGGGGTTTGAGGGGGCTATTTGTATCTAGACCAATTCATTCTAATGAGGACACTAGAGCACTCCAGGATGATTTGAATAGACTGATGCAGTAGTCGGAGAAGTGGCAGATGCAGTTTAATATTGACAAATGCAAAGTTCTAAATGTTGGACAGTTAAATAACCATGCCACATATAAACTAAATAATGTAGATCTTAATACTACTGATTGCGAAAAGGATTTAGGAGTTCTGGTTAGCAGTAATCTAAAACCAAGACAACAGTGCATTAGTGTTCGCAATAAAGCTAACAGAATTCTTGGCTTCATATCTAGAAATATAAATAATAGAAGTCCTCAGGTTGTTCTTCAACTCTATATATCCTTGGTTAGGCCTCATTTAGACTATGCTGCTCAGTTCTGGTCACCGTATTACAGATTGGATATAAATGCTCTGGAAAACGTAAAGAGGAGGATGACAAAGATGATCTCATGTATCAGAAATCTTCCCTATGAGGATAGACTGAGGGCCCTGAATCTGCACTCTCTCGAAAGGCGTAGAATTAGGGGGGATATGATCGAGGTGTATAAATGGAAAACAGGAATAAACAAAGGGGATGTAAATAGCGTGCTGAAAATTTCCAGCCAAGACAGGACTTGCAGCAATGGTTTCAAGTTGGAAAAATTCAGATTCAGGAAGGATATAGGAAAGCACTGGTTTGGTAATAGAGTTGTGGATGAGTGGAACAAACTCCCGAGTACAGTTATTCAGGCTAAAACGTTGTGTAGTTTTAAAAATAGGTTAGATAAATACATGAGTGGGTGTGGGTGGGTGTGAGTTGGACCTGACTAGCTTGTGCTGCTGGGTCTGGTGCAGTGCTCCATCCTTGAGTGGAGATGACCAGACTGGGTGGGTCTTTGGGCTAATCCGGGGGAGGGGTCATTGGTCTTATCCGGGGGGGGGAACATGGACCTGCTCCGCATGGGTCAGTAGGCCTGTTGCAGTGTTCCTTCTTTCTTATGTTCTTATGTAACCTTCATCCTCCCTAAACCTAACCAGTGCAGGATCCTTTCTCATAACCCCTTTCCTGCCAGTTTCCAACCTCCCCTTCACCTTGTTCCCCATCCACACTCATCTACATTCCTTCCCCTTTCCAGTGCAAGATCCACCCCCCCCCCACAACGAGCCCTTCCTTCACCCCAACCTCCTCGCTCCCTATACCCACTCCTCCCCTGACACATGGAAAAGAACCAAGAGAACAGAACCCCAGAAACATGACCACCGTAATGGAAAGGTATACTAATGTAGTCTACTAATGCAGGTATGCTTACGCAGATGAAATAACAAATAAGAGTGATGAACAAAAAGAGCAAGTAGTGAAGGCATCCCCACACATTGTAGTCAAAAACAGAGACTAAGCTCAGAGAGATGATTACAGATGCGGTCTTTCCAAGAGGATATCAAATATTGAGAAGGGACAGAGGAAACAGAGAAAGTGGAGGAGTAGCACCACTGATCAGGAACCAGTGGACTCGGGTGAGAAATACAGAGTATGAAAGAGGGGACAAACCTGTCTTCAAAATGGGAGATTATGATGACATGTGGCAATTCCTAGGCATAGTGACATGGGAAAAGGAGCTTGAGGAAAAGACAACAAATGAAATGAAGTATATAACTAGAATGTACTAGGAGGCAGAGGAGAAATTCGTACCCAGAAGCAGAAGCAGCATAGATAAGAGCTGAATGAGAACATGGTTCAACAAGAGGTTTAGGGAGGCAAAAACCTAAAAGTAAAAGAGCATGGAAGACAAATAGGAAGCAAAGAATGCCAGAGAATAAGGAAGCAAGCAGAAGAACCAGAGATGAATGTACGTGGGTAAAAAGAGAGGCTGAACAGCAATTTGAGACAATCTTACGGCAGATGAGACTGTTCGACTACCCTTCGTTTCTTGTGGTCCTCACTTCCTGTTACGTCATCAATATCTTCCCGTCTGACCTTTGGCAGTATTTAAGACTCTATTCCTATGCTTCAACTTCATACTGTTCCAGACTATGGAGCTCAACACTTCACCAGGCTGAGGGAATGACTACCTCAAAAATCATTTTTCAAATGTTGATAAATTGACTACATCATCTTTACTTATGTCTATTAGTGTTTATATGCACTCAGTCCGCGTATACACTATTAGTGTATATACGAACTGAGAGGTGTATATCTACATATTAGAGTACATATAACGAAAGCTTACTTTAGTGACTATTTTAACGGTTAAAATATTCTTGATGTCATCACTAACACCAACGTTTTCTATATGATCGAGTCCCTCTAATTACACACTATTTACACATCTGTAGTAAAGTGTATACCCTCGGTTCGAGGCTCCATAAATCGTTCTTGGATAAAACAATACCCGTTCGACACAGTTTTTTTTTTCCAAGTCTCTATTTATAAAGTGTTGGTTAAGTTGGTTATGGAGACGAAGTTTGGACACTTGAGTCATCATACCACAGTCATTAAAAGCCTCGCGTATAGCCCCACTCCACAAAGTTGGCAGTAGAGCAGTTGCAAAAACCTATGGACCGATAACACTGACTTCCCACGTATCATAGTATTTGAAAGAATTTTTTTAAGAGTCAGGATTGCAAAACACGTGGATTTACAATAAATTTACAACCCAAAGCAAGATTAGTGTAGAGGAAGTGGCTCCTGCCTCTCGCTGTTGCTGAACTGTTGCTTGGTCCTGGATGCTCAGGAAGACAAACAAAATGCCAATGCATTGTACTTAGACTTAGCAAAAGTCTCCGACAAATGTGACCACGGTGTAATAGAGCACAAATTAAGTGCACAATAAACTGGAAAAGTGGACAGATGGATATTTAATTGTAACAAACAGAACCCAAAGAGCAATAGTGAACAATGCAAAATCAGAGGGTGCCATAGTAAAAAAGATCTGTTCCTCATTCTCATATCCCAAATAGACAGACAAATTATAGCAATGTACCATTCTTTTCAGATGATACTAAAATCTGTATGAGAATGACATTCATTGAGGACACAGCAACTCTCTCAGATAATATAAACGAAACCTTCTGTGACTCGCTGACAATAATATGAAATACAATGAGGACAAATCTCAGTTACTTTTCTATGAAAAAAAAGGAAACAAAAACCGGTACAAAGTATTAAACTCAAATCGCTTAACAGATCAGGAGATTAATTAATGTAAGGTGCAATGTAAGGTATTTGTATACAAGTTACTTGTAGTCGCATTTTAGTAACACCGCCCCCGCGGCCTGTTGCCAGACAAGGAGTGATAATTACGGAAGATCTAACATTAAACAATTACAGTGATGTTATTATCACAGCTGCAATGAAAATTATAAAGTGGGTAATTAGAACCTTTAAAACAAGAGATGCTACGTCAAGTACAAGAACAAATACTCTAAGTCACTTGTTCTCTCTCGGCTGGAATATTATTGTACACCAGCCATAAAGGGAATTAACAATAGACCCCTGGCTACCTTTAAGGAGCTGGACAGATACCTAAGGTCAGTACCGGATCAGCCAGGATGTGGTTCGTACGTTGGGGCTACGTAACAGCCTAATAACAACCTAGTTGATCAAGCCCTGATCTACCGGGAGGCCTGGTCATGGACCGGGCCGCGGGGGCGTTGATACCCAGAATACCCTCCAGGTAGGTAGACAAACCGATTTTTTTAAGGTAAACGAAATGGCAGACCTGAATAATGTACAGAGAACCTTCACTGTTAATATAAATTCAAGTACCTAATTTACTGGGAATACTTGAAGACCCTCAAACTGTACTCTTTGGAAAATAAGCCCAATGAAAAGAAGGGGTGCAATGAGTACACTAAGAGACAGTAAGTGAAAAGGAACGAAAACCCTTCATGCTTAGGGGATATATTACCAACAGCCCCATGGGTATCTTCAAGAGGGAACCTGATAAGTTTCTGAAGTCAATGGTCAGCCAGGCTGTGATGCATACGTCGGACAGCGTGCAGCCTGCAGCTCTTAGGATGAGGTCAGCAACTGCAAGGCATGATCCAGGGTCGGGCAGGAGACATGGTGACTCTTGAAATCATTTCCAGGTAACTTGAAGGTATGTGCCAACAGAATACTGGGGATATGGTAACAGTAGAACTGTCCTCGAGACTGACCACCTCAAAACTACGTCTTCGAGGGTGATGGACTGATTACATCGTCTTTACATTTATAATGCTCTGTGTGTTTTCGACTGAAGAAACCTACTGTGTAGACGAAACGTTTCGGAATAAAGATACCTAACTGTTGCATATGTGTCTTACCACCAAAATACAAAGAACATCGTGCAGACTGAGGAAGCACCAAAGTAATATCCCGCTGTTCATTTAGCGTCATTCGCTGTACCCACGGTCTGGAGGCACAGGAAGTTCCTATGGTTTCTTAGAAGTATAGGTACCATGTAAATGTCTTCCTTAATGATCCAGGTGCAGTCAAAAGACTTCAAACCTAACCGAACAATGAGTAGGAAGGAGGTGGAAATGGAAAGTGAAGGAAGGAAGAGAGGAGGTTGAGGTGACAGTGACACAATTACCATTATTATTACCATCACCAGCAGCACCCTGACACCATCACAAGAGAAGAGAAGGCGTCACTGACATCATTATCACCATCACTACCAGCAGGTTCCTGACACCATTACAAGAGTGGGTGTGTGGACCAAGAGAAGCTGCAGGATACATAGAGTATGCAGAAACCATTCACAGTGGCTGCCTTTCACGCTGTCAGATTCCCTTTAAGCAGCGACTAGTAGTAAAGGCGTCCACGGATCATGTGTGTGCGTGCGTGCGTGTTTACTCGCCGAGTTGTACTCACCTAGTTGTATTTCCAAGGGACGATTCATGCCTTCTGGTAGCTATTAACGACTGATTATATCGATTCCTGGCTTGCAGAGCCAGATCATACTTATTCTTTTGAAACCTTCTATGATACTGTTCTCTCCACATCCAGGTCGTTCCGAGTACTACCATTAAACTTAAGTATTTTTTAATGTCCCTATGGCTCATCTGCAACTTTAGTTACCTTCTATGCCTTCTGGCTCCATCTCTCCGCATCTCAAATACTTTTCCCAATCCACCCTGATTAGTCTCCAGAGACTTTTGCATATCAGTATTCTCCTTCTAAAGTTGTTCACTGCCTTCAGTTTCTCATCGAGGTCCAATCTCCTCCATTCCTTGACATGCTTCATTAGGAGCCGACTCCACATTGGCGCCACATACTCCAAGACGAGCGTAGCCTAAGTTGCTTATATTGTCTTAAATAATTTTATATTAAGGACCTTGAACCTGGCTCTCACTTTAATTCTGCATATGCCATTGTAGTTATACAATTATGTACTCCTGGTGATATGTTTGTTGTAATGCTTACTCCCAGATGATGTATGTCTTTCTAGGCGCTGTACTGTTATTATTCTTATCCTTTCCACTGCCTTAGAAAGTATGCTAGTCAACAAAACCGTTCTATAATTCAGTGTTTCCCATCTCATTTTTATGAATATGGTACTGGAAACGTACTTGCAGTTATCCAGCCGCCCAGCAGTTGCTTTTATTTGTACTAACAGAAATAAAGTTTTGGCTAATAGCCCGGCCTCTTAAGCTTAACTGACCAGCATTACTGATCTGGATCGTGAGCTCTATCATTCTCGTCTTAAAAGTGCGTATGAGAAGTACTTCCACAACTTTTTCATCCACTTCCCTATTACCTTGAAACAATAAAAGTGCTTTCCAACAGTCTTGTGATTTATTTCTCTCCTAGTCGTCCTTCCAGAGTCTTCCTGGATACCTGAAGGATATTTCCGGGGATCAACGCCCCTAGGGCTCGATCCCAGACCAGGCCTCCCGGTGGATCAACTTCTGATCAAGCAGGATGTTACTATGCATTCCAACGTACGAACCACATCCTCAACTTCCTTCAGTCTCGTCTCGTAGTGTACACACTCTTCAACGAATTTGGTTAAAAACCACTTGACCTTTTTAGTCTACATTCACTTAATTGTACTAGCCTTGTAGTGTTCGCTCTGAAGGAGTTCTGGAGAAGTTCCCGGGGTTGCATATTAGTAGCAACATTTGTAATATTTGTAGAACACTTTGACTGTAGATCTTTCTGTGCATTTAGCAATAAAAATGTATGCTGTACAAAACACATGATAAAAAATGAGAAAACACTCAACCTAAATAAAAACTATCATATCAAGTTAAAACAACCAGGCTCACTTAAAACTCTATTAAATTATTAATTCTAAAAGACTCCCCTAAAAGATCCCCGAGGTCACTACAGACACCTCCGTAATTATAAAATCCACGATAAAGGTGGAAAGGCCTTAGTCAGGGGCAAACTGTTAAAATATGTTCTCCGATCAGTAGAACGTCACGATTACACAGAGAGGAACGGGAACACCTGCGAACAGGTGATTCATCTCAAAGTGGCGATTCTTGTTGGAGGACGAGGAGGAGGATCAAACATCCAAGTCCTGCTAACCCCTATACAACTTGTTTCCAGTCTCTAGTGCCCACCAGGTCTGCGACTTCTCAAGAATATACCTGTGAATATGGCTCATGACGTCACTGTACGACAAAAGTCTACTACAGAGTTGACTCGTTACGAACTGTATCTTAACTACTAATGACCAGTTTATTGAGTCCTGTGCGAGTTTTCCTTGCCGTTAATTGCTTATGAAAGGAGGAACAGAGGTCACTGCTGTCCTCTGAAGGTTATTTTGTTTGACAATTTATGAGGAAAAATGGGACAGGGAGAGAAGGAAGAAGAAAGAGGAGAGGAGACAGAGAGAGAGAGAGAGAGAGAGAGAGAGAGAGAGAGAGAGAGAGAGAGAGAGAGAGAGAGAGAGAGAGAGAGAGAGAGAGAGAGAGAGAGAGAGAGAAGCCTACAGATCAGCCTTGGTTTGGCTTTCGTTGTAGAGAGGCTGCTACTGCTAAGTACAAAGCATGGCGAAGGTATAAGAGACATCCTACCACCTATAACAGGAACTTGCACATGCAAGCCTGTAGGCATATGGGTGATGTTCAAAAGTGGGCCATTGCTAAATGGGAGGTGGACACTAAAAGAAAGTTAGCATCAGGTAGGGTAGGCTCCAAAACCTGGTGGTCCCTGGTCAAGGACAGACAAGGTTATCTGCCTGATGAACTTATTCCACCTCTAAATCGACAGGATGGGACCACCTCTACTAGTAGTCAAGAGAAGGCGGACCTCTTTGTGAACACTTTGCTACCAAAATGCAAGTTCCTGATCCAGCAAGGGACCCTCCTTGGCTAGCTGCAAGAACTGTGTCAAAACTGTCAGTGGTGACAATAAGGCAGGAGGAGGTGCATTTCCTACTTAAATCGCTTGACCAAGAAAAGGCTGTGGGCCCAGACAAGTTGAGCCCAAGATTGTTGAGAAGATGTGCAGACCAGCTAGCAGCACCTCTAACTCGCATCTTTCAGCACTGCCTAGTACAGTGTAAATGGCCCTCTCTATGGAAAGAGGCAAATGTAGTCCCTGTTCACAAAAAGAAGAGCAGAGCAGAAATCAGCAACTACAGACCAGTGTCACTCCTGTCAATCACTGGGAAGATCCATGAGTCAATAATCTCAAGACAAATGACAGAGTTTTTTGACTACCACTCACTACTTTGTGATCGTCAATATGGTTTCAGGAAAGGTTACTCTGCTGCTGATCTGTTGTTAAACCTCTCCACTAAGTGGCACCAGTCACTGGATGAATCCAAATTCAGCTGTGTGGTAGCACTGGACATTGCTGGCGCTTTCGACCGGGTGTGGCACCAGGGCCTCTTAGCAAAACTTCAAGCACTGGGAATTGCAGGCTCTACGCTATGTCTCCTCAGTGATTACCTTCATGGTAGATCTCTAAGTGTAGTTCTCAATGGAACGGAATCAGCAAGACATCCTATTGGGGCAAGTGTTCCACAGAAGCGTGCTGGGTCCATTGTTATGGAATGTCTACTTCAACGACCTTCTTCATCTCATCCCAGAATCACATGCATATGCAGACGACTGTACACTGACATTCACTTATCCAAGAGAAGAAATGCCAGCTGCTCTAAGCTACATCAATCACCAGCTGAGAGCTATATCAGCTTGGGGAAATAGATGGCAAGTAACATTTGCACCTGAGAAAACACAAATGATGATCGTCTCTAGGCACCATGATGGTAATGCTGGTGCAGTAGTAAGGATGAATGGGAGGATGTTGGCACCTGGAGAAGAAGTTGATATCCCTGGGGTGAAATTTGACTCCAAACTAACCATGAAGAACCATGTTGTAAATCTTGCAAACAAGGCAGCCAGGAAGCTTACAGCACTTCGCCGTATCTCCCATCTGCTTGACAGTAGGGGTTGCAAGATCCTGTACGAGGCACAAGTACGCTCGCACCTTGAGTATGCTCCACTTTCTTGGTTTACCTGCCCCCCCTCTCATCTGCGACTGCTTGACAGAGTAGAGAACAGAGCAAGACGTCTCATCTCTCGCCTGGACCCATCCTGGATAGATCTGTCATTTCAGCAGAGCCTTCAACATAGGAGGGATGTGGGTGGCCTTACTGTTATGTACAAGGCCAATATTGTCAAAATACCACACTTGGATCCACTTCGAGGACAGCGTGAAACAAGCTTTTATGCCACAAGACGGGCAGAAAGCAGCAACTTCACTCTGGCTGTACCCTTCTCCAGAACATCACTCCATCTGAGATCATACATACCCAGGATGACTCGAGTAGGGAACACATTCGTACAGGATAATGATGTCAACAGATAAGAACATAAGAACATAACAACGAAGGAACACTGCAGAAGGCCTACTGGCCCATGCGAGGCAGGTCCAAGTCTCCTACCGGCTTAAGCCAATGCACCCAACCTAGTCAGGTCAGGTCACATTGACTTAAGGGAGGAACACGGCAACCGACCTGGTAGCACAAGCTATCAGGTCTAACTCACACCCACCCACATCTACTCATGTATTTATCCAACCTATTTTTAAAGCTACACAACGTTCTGGCCTCTATAACGGTACTTGGGAGTTTGTTCCACTCATCCACAACTCTATTACCAAACCAGTACTTTCCTATATCCTTCCTGAATCTGAATTTTTCCAACTTAAAACCATTGCTGCGAGTCCTGTCTAGGCTAGATATTTTCAGCACACTATTTTCATCCCCTTTATTTATTCCTGTCTTACATTTATACACCTCAATCATATCCCCCCCTAATTCTACGTCTTTCTAGAGAGTGCAGTTTCAGGGCCCTTAGTCTATCCTCATAGGGAAGGTTTCTGATACATGGGATCAACTTTGTCATCCTCCTTTGTACATTTTCCAGAGAATTTATATCCATTCTGTAATACGGTGACCAAAACTGTGCAGCATAATCTAAATGAGGCCTAACCAAGGATGTATAGAGTTGAAGAACAACCTGAGGACTCCTATTATTTATGCTTCTTGATATGAAGCCAAGGATTCTATTAGCTTTATTGTGAACACTTATGCACTGTTGTCTTGGTTTCAGATTACTGCTAACCAGAACTCCTAAATCTTTTTCGCAATCCGTAATATTAAGATCTACATTATTTAGTTTATATGTGGCATGGTTATTGTCCTGTCCAACATTTAGAACTTTGCATTTGTCTATATTAAACTGCATCTGCCACTTCTCCGACCACTGCATCAGTCTATTCAAATCTTCCTGGAGTGCTCGAATGTCCTCGTCAGAATGAATTCGACGGCCTATTTTGGTGTCATCGGCAAACTTGCCGATGTCGCTCTTTATGCCCTCATCTATGTCGTTTATGTAGATTGTGAACAGCAGGGGGCCCAACACTGACCCCTGTGGAACACCGCTCGTGACGCTTCCCCACTCTGATTTCTCCCCATTTATGCAAACTCTCTGCTGCCTATTTGTCAACCATGCCTCTATCCAGGAAAAAATTTCTCCTCCTATTCCATGTGCTTTAATTTTCCTCAATAGTCTCTGATGTGGGACCCTGTCAAAAGCCTTACTGAAGTCCATATACACAATATCATATTCATTACCATGATCTACCTCCTCAAATACCTTAGTGAAAAAAGTTAATAAATTCGTAAGGCTGGAACGCCCCTTTCTAAAACCATGCTGAGATTCGTTGATTAATTTATGCTTTTCAAGGTGGCTACGAACTGCCTCGGCAATTATTGATTCCATAAATTTTCCCACTATGGAGGTTAGGCTTATTGGTCTATAGTTCGAAGCTAAGGACCTGTCACCTGTTTTGAAAATAGGTATCACATTTGCCATTTTCCACTTATCTGGCACCATGCCAGTTTGTAGTGATATGTTGAAAAGATTAGCCAAAGGTGTGCTAAGCTCCTCTTTACATTCCTTTAGAACCCTTGCATACAGTTCATCAGGGCCTGGGGATTTGTTAGGTTTTAATTTATCTATTTGCCTAAGGACCATGTCACTTGTGACCCTAATAGTGCACAGTTTATTATCGTCCTGTTCTACATAATTTATCATTACTGGAATATCGCTGGTATCCTCCTGTGTAAAAACTGAGAGGAAGTATGTGTTAAAAATTCTACACATTTCCTTATCACTGTAAGGCCAACTTCATCCTGTTTCCTACTTGTATGTCTCATAACAATAAAAATGCTTTCAAATGAGCTGAAGTAGGTAACAGCTCTTAGCTTGCCATTAAAGTTAGGAATCCTTAACCTGTAAATAGCTGTCAATAAAGCTAGGGATCCTTAACCTTGTCAAACCCTGTGTAAAAAAAAAGAGAAGAGAGAGAGAGAGAGAAGAGAGAAAGGGGAGACGAGAGAGAGCACCGACGCACACGTTAGATGCTGAGAAAGTCAATGTTTGTAGGTGGGGGCCGCGGGGAAGAGGAAGATGCTAGAAATGAGGAGGAAGAGGAGGAGCAGGGGAAGCTAAATTAGAAATCTGTCAATAAAGCTAGGGATCCTTAACCTTGTCAAACCCTGTGTAAAAAATAAGAGAAGAGAGAGAGAGAAAGAAGAAAGGGGAGACGAGAGAGAGCACCGACGCACACGTTAGATGCTGAGAAAGTCAATGTTTGTAGGCGGGGGCCGCGGGGAAGAGGAAAATGCTAGAAATGAGGAGGAAGAGGAGGAGCAGGGGAAGCTAAATTAGAAATCTTTTGTTTTTGGGGAGGGGAGGACGAAAAAGTGAGCTTGAGAAGAGGTGGATCTGGAGGAAAGGGGAATGGGATAAGTGGAAAGGCGGTTGGAGGGAGAGGAGGGAGGGAAGGCGTGACAGCTATATTATGCACCCTACACTCTTCCCTTACCACCCAGCGACCAAGATAACATCCTGCGAGTGAAGTTTGGAAAGTTATTATAAAGACTCGTCTTTACAGTCTAACAAGCAAGGCAGCGAAGACACAACATTCAACCACGTGTCATGCTTAACGGCGGAACATACAACATTTTAAGTAAGTTTATTTAGATACAAGTTTACACAATTTTTGGATGATGACACTTGTATTATATAGTAACATATATGCAAATTACCTAAGGGTAACCCAACTATCTCACATGGTAAGTAACAAGTTCTCATACAATAAGTATGCGCCGGTGTGTGAAATTCTAAATACCTACTTCCTCTCAGTTTTCACCCAGGAAAATACTAGCGATATTCCTGAAATAATAGATTATGTACAACAGGATGATAATAAACTATGCACGATTACAGTAACTAGTGACATGGTCCTCAGACAAATAGAGAAATTCAAACCTAACAAATCCCCAGGCCCTGATGAACTGCTTGCAAGGGTGTTAAAGGAATGTAAAGAGGAACTTAGCATACCTTTGGCTAATCTTTTTAACATATCACTACAAATGTAATACCTATTTACAAGGCAGGTGACAGGTCCTTGGCTTCGAACTATAGACCAATAAGCCTTACCTCCATAGTGGGAAAATTTATGGAATCAATAATTGCCGAAGCAATTCGAAGCCATCTTCACAGGCACAGATTGATTAATGAATCTCAACACGGTTTTACAAAGGGGCGTTCCTGTCTTACGAATTTACTAACTTTTTTCACTAAGGTGTTTGAGGAGGTAGATCATGGTAATGAATATGATATTGTGTATATGGACTTCAGTAAGGGTTTCGATAGAGTTCCACAACAGAGGCTATTGAGGAAACTTAAGGCACAAGGAATAGGAGGAGAAATTTTTTCCTGGGTAGAGGCATGGCTGACAAATAGACAGCAGAGAGTTTGCTTAAATGGGGAGAAATCAGAATGGGGGCACGTCACAAGCGGTGTTCCTCAGGGGTCAGTGTTGTTCCCGTTGTTGTTCACAATTTACATAAACGACATAGATGAGGGAATAAATAGCGACATAAGCAAATTTGCTGATGACACCAAAATAGGCCGTCCAATTAATTCTAATGAGGACACTAGAGCACTCCAGGATGATTTGAATAGACTGATGCAATGGTCGGAGAAGTGGCAGATGCAGTTTAATACTGACAAATGCAAAGTTCTAAATGTTGGACAGGTAAATAACCATGCCACATATAAACTAAATAATGTAGATCTTAATACTACTGACTGCGAAAAGGATTTAGGAGTTCTGGTTAGCAGTAATTTAAAACCAAGACAACAGTGCATTAGTGTTCGCAATAGAGCTAACAGAATTCTTGGCTTCATATCTAGAAGTATAAATAATAGAAGTCCTCAGGTTGTTCTTCAACTCTATATATCCTTGGTTAGGCCTCATTTAGACTATGCTGCTCAGTTCTGGTCACCGTATTACAGAATGGATATAAATGCTCTGGAAAACGTACAAAGGAGGATGACAAAGATGATCCCATGTATCAGAAATCTTCCCTATGAGGATAGACTGAGGGCCCTGAATCTGCACTCTCTCGAAAGGCGTAGAATTAGGGGGGGATATGATCGAGGTGTATAAATGGAAAACAGGAATGAATAAAGGGGATGTAAATAGCGTGCTGAAAATTTCTAGCCAAGACAGGACTCGCAGCAATGGTTTCAAGTTGGAAAAATTCAGATTCAGAAAGGATATAGGAAAGCACTGGTTTGGTAATAGAGTTGTGGATGAGTGGAACAAACTCCCGAGTACAGTTATTCAGGCTAAAACGTTGTGGGGTTTTAAAAATAGGTTAGATAAATACATGAGTGTGTGTGGGTGGGTGTGAGTTGGACCTGACTAGCTTGTGCTGCTGGGTCTAGTACAGTGCTCCATCCTTGAGTGGAGATAATCAGACTGGGTGGGTCATTGGTCTAATCCGGGGGGGGGGGGGACATGGACCTGCTCTGCATGGGTCAGTAGGCCTGTTGCAGTGTTCCTTCTTTCTTATGTTCTTATGTATCTTGAACTGCCTGTCCTCCGGCCAGTAGTTAAGCCTAACTCTGGGGTAAACTACAAAATTATCTTTCTTTGTACTTATCCAATATAAAAAAAAATTTGATATCATTCTTCATTCCTAATTTGAATTTATATGACATAACCTTTCTAAATAGTTTTAACAAATATTCTTATTTTCTTTGGACAACCAGGAAAGTTATTAAGGCTTAATATTACTGAAATATTAAGCCTTAATATTTCAGTAATATTTTACGTACAGTGAGCTAAAAAAAATATTTAATATATAGGATATTTTCTCGATTGAGGGGGTTATTGGTGACATGTCTAGGACTTTAAATTGATAGATTATAGTGGTATGGGTGTTTGTGGGAAACAATCAGGCTACGGAACAAGGGTTGAAAACAACAGATATAACCAGGATATCTCAGGGATATGTTTAAAAGGCAATATTCAAAATAAAGTTGCTAGTAAAGACAAAGCAATTGTTCAACAAACAAAGAGAGATAGTAGAGGAGAATGAGTGACTAGCTCCCTTAAGGTTTACTATACAAATAGTAGGAGTCTAAGAAATAAGACAGATGAGCTAAGATTACTTGCAAGTGCAGGTAATGTAGATATTATTCCTATAACAGAGAACTGGTTCAACTTGAAAGATAGAGAAATACCTTCTGAATGCAATGTACAGGGTTATAAACTATTCCATACTGATAGGGTCAACAGGAAGGGTGTTGGAGTGGCGATGTATGTCAGAGATAAATTAAATTGTTGTGTTAGACAAGTTATAAGATTAGAAACATCGGACACAGAATCTGTTTGGCTAGTTTCTCGAGGGTCGTGAAAAGTTAATTTTGGGTGTGATTTATAGGCTCACAAACCTTGATAGAGAGTGCAGTAAGCTGCTATGGGACGAAATTCATAAGGCATCTAGATATGAAAATGTTGTGTTAATGGGAGATTTTAATTTTAGACAAATTGATTGGAACAGTGTCACAGGAAATCTTAAGTCTAGTGACTTTCTTGAAACGGTTCAGGATTGCTTTTTAAAACAGTCTGTGACAGAATCAACTAGAGGAAACAATCTACTTGACTTGCTTCTTGCCAACAAAGATTCACTAATTAATAATCTTGAGGTTAATGATGAGCTTGGGGAAAGCGATCACAACTCACTTAGTTTCAATCAAATCTCTGTCCCAGACTTTCGCTTGACCGATTTGATGGGACTGAAAAATTACCTGGGTGGGCTAAACTGGGATGTCCTGACTATGGGTCAGGTAGGTGATCTTGGTTGATCTTGGTTGATCAACTTTTGTTGCGAGTAGGGAAATTAGATCTAGCAAAAATGATCCCGAATGGATGACCAATAGATTAAAACATCTCACTGGTCAAAAGAGAGGCATATATAGGCGTATCAAAAGAGGGGATGGGCAGTTAAGAAATTAATATATTTAATTAAAGAAATAAATAAAAAAAGGAATAAGAAAAGCAAAAATGGATTATGAGGCTAAGGTCGCAAGGGATTCAAAGAATAACCCAAAAGGGTTCTTTCATGTATACAGAGGTAAGATTAGAGTTAGAGACAAGATAGGCCCACTTAAGAGTAACTCGGGTCAGATCACTGATAGTGATAAGGATATGTGTGAAATTTTCAATACTTCTTCTCAGTTTTTACCCAGGAAAATACTAGCAAAATTCCAGAAATAATAGACTAGAACAGGATGATAATAAACTATGCACAATTGCAGTAACTAGTGATATGATCCTCAGACAAATAGAGAAATTCAACTCTAACAAATCCCCTGGCCCTGATGAAATGTTTGCAAGGATGTTAAAGGAATGCAAAAAGGAACTTAGCATACCTTTGGCTAATCTTTTCAACTTATCACTACAAACTGGCATAGTGCCTGGCAAGTGGAAAATGGTAAATGTAATACCTATTTACAAGGCAGGTGACAGGTCATTAGCTTCGAACTATAGACCAATAAGCCTTACCTCCATAGTGGGAAAATTTATGGAATCAATAATTGCCGTAGTAATTTGTAGCCATCTTGACAGGCACAGATTGATTAATGAATCTCAACACGGTTTTACAAACGGGCGTTCCTGTCTTACGAATTTACTAACTTTCTTCACTAAGGTGTTTAAAGAGGTTGATCATGGTACTGAATATGATACTGTGTATATGGACTTCAGTAAGGCTTTCGATAGAGTTCCACATCAGAGGCTATTGAGGAAACTTAAGGTACACGGAATAGGAGGAGAATTTTCTTCCTGGGCAGAGGCGTGGTTGACGAATAGGCAGCAGAAAGTTTGCACAAACGGGGAGAAATCAGACTAGGGGCACGTCACATGCGGTGTTCCACAGGGGTCAGTGTTGGGCCCCTTGTTGTTCACAATCTACATAAACGACATAGATAAGGGAATAAATAGCGACATAAGCAAATTTGCTGATGACACCAAAATAGGCCATCCAATTCATTCTAATGAGGACATTAGAGCACTCCAGGATGATTTGAATAGACTGATGCATTGGTCGGAGAAGTGGCAGATGCAGTTTAATATTGACAAAAGGAAAGTTCTAAATGTTGGACAGGAAAATAACCATGCCACATATAAACTAAATAATGTAGATCTTAATATTGCGGATTGCGAAAAGGATTTAGGAGTTCTGCTTAGCAGTAATCTAAAACCAAGACAACAGTGCATAAGTGTTCGCAATAAAGCTAACAGAATCTTTGGCTTCATAGTAAGAAGTATAAATAATAGAAGTCCTCAGGCTGTTCAACTCTATATATCTTTTGTTAGGCCTCATTTAGATTATGCTGCACAGTTTTGTTCACCGTATTACAGAATGGATATCAATGCACTGGAAACGTACAAAGGAGAATGACAAACTTGATCCCATGTATCAGAAATCTTCCCTATGAGGATAGACTGAGGGCCCTGAATCTGCACTCTCTAGAAAGACGTAGAATTTTGGGGGATATGATTGAGGTGTATAAATGGAAAACAGGAATTAATAAAGGGGATGTAAATAGCGTGCTAAAAATATCTAACATAGACAGGACTCGCAGCAATGGCTTTGAACTGGAAAAATTCAGATTCAGGAATTATATAGGAAAGCACTGGTTTGGTAATAGAGTTGTGGAAGAGTGGAACAAACTCCCGAGTACCGTCTTAGACGCTAAGACGTTGTGTAGTTTTAAAAATAGGTTGGATAAATACATGAGTGGGTGTGGGTGGGTGTGAGTTGGACCTGACTAGCTTGGGCTACTAGGTTGGATGCAGTGCTCCTCCCTTAAGTGACGTGTCTGACCTCACTAGGTCAAGGCATTGGCTTAAGCCGATGGGAGAATTGGACCTGCCTCGCATAGGCCAGTAGGCCTGTTGCAGTATTCCTTCTTTATGTTCTTGTCTTATGAAGGACGGAGCCTGAGCTCATGACAAGTGCTACAACGCGCAGGCCACTCTATGTGCTAGACCACTTGTGGTCACAGTGAGGAGGATGCTAACCTCCTTATGGTGTAGAGAAATATACCTCGCTGAATGAATCTTATTAGGCTGGTATGATCCAGTGAATAACACACTGACCCGCGAGTTTTAGGACTGTTTGGCCATGAGTTCGAGCCCCACTCGGTCTGTGATTTGTTTGCAATCGTTATTACGATTTCCCGAGTCCAGATTTCGTTGCATTTTTGTGAAGTTGGGGAGCATCAGACACAAAATAAACTTATTTTCTCCAAGTATATTACTGCATAGAAAAGCTTTAAAGTATGGTATTTCCACACTGTTACACATATGCACTAAATATTTGTACAAGTACATGTACAAGGTATACAGTCCTAGCTGACATCAATGATATACTACTATATAGAAAGTCTCTTGTTATGTAAAGCATTTCGGGTATATTAGGTCAATTTTGTCCCCAGGATGCGACCCACACCAATCGACTAACACCCAGGTACCCATTTTACTGATGGGTGAAAAAGGACAGTAGGTGTCTTATGGTAACACGTCCTAATGTTTTCCAGCCGTACCGGGGAGGGGAAGGGTAGATTCCCGGACCTCAGTGTGTGAGCTGAGTGCGCTAGTGATCAGTTAAATTGTCCCAAATCTTACTGGTCGCACTTTACAATTATTTACTCTTCAAAGCGGACGTAACGCTAAAAATCCATTTCACAGGAGCAGAGAAAGCTGGCGTTGGTAAATACTGAATAAGTACCAAATTAAAATTGGATCAAGTTAAAGGTCACCATGTTTAGGACAGAGTAATTATTGTACTTTATTTTATTTCACCTGTATTTAAAGTAACTGCAAGCTAAATACAAATACACAAATTCAGTTTCTTTCTAAAAACAATGAAAATACAAATACCAATTTGTCTGTATTTACAAATACAAATACGACTATGTATTGACCCTATCCCTGACATATGATCTGCGTTACATGTCAATGTATGAGGACAAATTATTACTAATTGCTGAGCGAGGAAGTGGGAGGTTAGGCTCAAGTAGCCAATGTTGACAAACCGTTGAAAAGCGAAAATAAAGGACAAATGAAAGATTAAAAGAAATTGAAATAAGCAGAAATATTATTGCCTTAACAGCTGTCCTTACAAGCAGCAGCAACAGCAACAGCAGCAGCGGAAGCGGCAACAGTAGCAGCAGAAGCGGCAACAGTAGCAGCAAAAGCAGCAGCAGCGGCAACAGTAGCGGCAAGAGGCAACAGTAACAGCAACAGAAGCAGCAAAGTAGTAGCAGCAGCAGCATAAGCAAGAACAGCAGCATCAGGAGAAAAAGCAGCAGCAGTAACAGCAGCAGCAGAAGAAAAAGCGGGAGCATCAGCACAAGGAAAAAAAAGCTGCCAAGGAAGAACACAGACCCAGTGCTTCCAATCAGTCATATAAGCAAACAATAATTAAAGGTATGGTACTTTTGTCGCATTTATGGATTAAAAAAAAAGGCGTATAAGGGAAGGAATGTGCAAATGTATAGAATAGGTGGTAGGTTACTAAGAACGGTAACGAGTTTTTATGCAATAGTGAGGCTCAGATCAGGGTATGCCTTAAACAGGGATGAGTTATGTCTCCATGGTTTTTTAGCATATTCACAGATAAGGTTGTAAAAGAAGTGAATGCTAGGTTAAGAGAGTTGTAAGATTAATAGATAATGAATACAATACAAAGCGGGAGTTGTCATAGTTGCTTTTAGTAAATGACACTCTTCTTTTTTGAGATTCTGAAGAGAAGTTGCAAGGGTCAGAGGAGTAATTAATTTGAGAGGGTATGTAAAAGAAATTTAATGAGAACATAGGAAAAACCAAGGTGATGAAAGAAACAAAAAAAATAGGCAATGAAAGACTGAATATTACATTGGAGGGAAGAAGTAACTGTAGCTGTCAGCGGATGGGTCCATGCAGAGAATCGGGAGCTTGGAGATTAGGTGTGAGGTAGCCAAAAGTATAATTTGGAGGACTGAGGAGTTGTTGAGGTTGTTCGGGCATTTAGAGAAAATGGAGTACAACACATGACAAAGGTATATAAATCTGTTGTGGAAGGAAAGAGGGGTAGGGGTCATTTCAAGAAAGGTTTGGGCGATAAGGTTAAGGAGGTTTAGAGTGCTGCTAGCAAACCAGTTGCACTCTCTGAGTTACTTATTTGATGAATTTTCTCCTTCGTTTCTTTCAGTTCATTCTGAGTATTGTCAAGGTTTATTTAACATTACTTATTTGCTGCACTGGTAGTTATCCTTGTATCGGGATTTAGAAATGTGCTGAGTACCGTGTTGTAGTCAGTGGTGTAACTCTCATACCTAGTTAACATTAACACTTTGAGAAGTGACAGTGAGCTACCCAAGCCTGAGAACCTTTTTTTCACTTTAATCTTTGTTAATTAAATGTTTAAATAAATACTGTACGCATTGTGATTCGAGTTTGTTTTATACTCGGATGAAGTCTTTAATTCCTCAAGCTTTTCAGTTACTCCATTATGGAAAGATGGAGGAAATAAAGACAGGAATGAAGTATTAAACAAACTTGAATCACTCAATAAAGCGTAAGACTAATGTGAGAGACCTTGGAGTGATTATGACAGATCTTACATTCAAGGATCAGAACAGTGTCACTATCACAACCAGAAAAAAAAAACAGGCTGGATAACTAGAACCTTCAAAAGAAGGGATGCCAAGCCAATGATGATACTTTAAACCACTTATCTCTAGGACTGGGTGCATTGGGTACACTAAGGGAAAACTGAACAAGTGAAAAGGGTTGGTACCAAGACTTTTCACTGTCCTCCATACATAAGAGGGAGTACCAACAAGCCCTTGGTTGTCTTCAAGAGAGAACTTAAAAAAATTCAAGTCAGTGTTTGATTAGCCAGGCTATAATGCTTATGGACTTTGTGTGGCTAGCACCAACAACCTGGTTGATCAGGCCATCTGCCGGGAAGCCTGGTCTGGGACCGGGCCGCGATGACGTTAACCCTTGGAAATCCTTCCAGGTAAAGGCAGTATTTGAGACCAGACAATTTTTTCACTTAGACAAATAGTTGTTTTGTGAAATATTTTCAACAAAGACGATGACTTGGCAACAAAATGCTACTCATTTCCATCAAATGACGGAAAGTGAGTGTTATGTAAGAAGATCTAACATTAAGTACTATGCCAGCGAGTAGATACATTCTGAATGAGCCTACACTTTGTAGTTCCATGTGTTCTTTAAGAGCCTTTAGTTTAGTGCAGGCTAGAGAATGAGTGAAGTAGCTCGCTATTTGCCTACAGTTAGCAATGATGTCTCTTACTACTCTGCTCCAGAATATAATCATGGATAAGCAGTTGAGGTTCAAGAAGAATGCAAAGAAAATTGATATATCCTGTCCCTTCAATTCTTTTCACAACATTGACACCATTATCCCGTGCTGATTATTATATGAAGTGTGGAAGCCGGTATGCTGAATTCATGCATTGCTTCTTGAGTAATACTGGTGATTAACTCTGCTATGTGCGATCCAGAAAATGGAATCCCTCTAAGAACAACAGTTTTCTGAACAAAGTCGATACGCTCGTCAATATATCTGTGGTGAAACTAATATATTCGGCTTCCACTGTATTCTCTACTTATTTCATGACAGACGACTGATTGAAGGGGATAACAGTATTTGTAAAATATTCCTGCTTGCAAGTTCACAGTGGAGTTTCAATTTCTTGAAAAGTCCGCTGAAACCTACGTCTTTAACTACTGAAAAAGATGTTGTCAAGTGTGTATGAGAGTAACCCCTCACAATCGTCAGTGTTTATTATACTGTTTTTTACGTTCAATATTTTAAAAGTATCGGCCCGTATCGGTAACTTTTACACTTATACCACAAAAACAGCCGATACCCATACTTTGGCACGCAATAATATATATATATATATATATATATATATATATATATATATATATATATATATATATATATATATATATATATATATATATATATATATATATATATACACACACACACACACACACAATCAGCGAAGAGGCGGGGCCAGGAGCTGTGAATCGACCCCTGCAACCACAAATAGGTGAGTACAAATAGGTGAGTACACACACACACACACACACACACACAATTAGGTACCGGTGAAAAAGTTGCCGATACTTTTTAAATAGTGAATGCATGATATTCATCCACAGTGTAGTGTATAAGCATTTATAATAATAGAGTAACCTGTATGTACAGTAGGTGACCGGCGTGTCCTCGAAGCAACACAACAAGGACAAACAAGAAAGTGAAACTCAATAACCCAGCAAAGAGACTTAACTGCAACGCCATTACCTTGGCTTCTGACCTCTGACCTATTGACCTGATAATCAATAGAGACATTCTCAACACAAAATAAATGCACCTGCTCTGCTGACACGTCAATCATTCTCACCGGAGATACCAAGTCAAACACGTCACTCACACGCACACGTAAACGCACAAGTAAATGATATGTCAGTAGAGACAGTAACCTATATCACCGTAAGTTGATGAGGTAAAACTAACAAGAAGAATAAAAACACCAGAAGACGGAGACAAGTTAAACGAAAACTTGGACAAGCTACAGGAGTGATCAAACATGTGGCTGCTGAGGTTTAACCCACACCTTTGAAGGGTTTCGATGGTTTTCCCTACTCTCGCATTCAGGTCCTGTGCTAGGAATCTCTGGTGCTTGTCTGCTTAACTAGGCTGCTGCTGCTGGTGGCTCGCTGGTCTACATATCCATCATATCCTGACTTATCTGGCACATGGTGGAGGCGCTAATCGAGTTTCCTTTTGAAGACTTCCCAGTAATTTAAATGCTTTATTGACTCTATGTGGACCGGAAATGATCTCTGTATCTGTTTCAGCTCTGCTGTCTTTCCTGGCATGAAAGGAGCATTCAACACTAAGCATTACTCTAAGCGGGAGAGCATAAGCAGTTTGAATAGTGTCACCAGTGGCATTATTTCCCATGCTCTGAAAGTTCTCGTTATCTACCCCAAATTTTCCTGGTTTATTTTGTTCTTTAAAATACAATTACATTCAGATCCTTTACAAGTTCTTTTCGTTCTATTTGGTGATCCCCATGCATTTCGTATACATTACTCCTCTCGAGTTCTGGATCTAAGTAGTTGGAGCCTGTCACCACTGAATGTCATGTCATTTTATTTTCCCGTGTCTTCAACAGAGGTGATTTTTCATTTCGGTATCATCAACAAATGATACAAAACTGTGGCAATCATTTTCATCTACATTTAATATGTAAAGACAATAGTATTGTACTTTGGGGTACTGAGTTTTTTACTTTGATAAGGCTACATTCAGTTGCCATTTTATTAAATACACCCTTTTAGTACTGGATGGGGACCCGTCTGCCCCCTGAACAACCTGAATTCTTCGTTCTTAACTAACAGAAACAGCACCTGGTGAGGTCTTCTGCTGCTGTATCCCATCCACTTTAAGGTTCAACGTGTTGTGTGCTCTTCTGCATATCCCTGTTGTAATGCATGTTTATTTCAGTTACTGTCACCTTCCTGTGAGTCTGAACCAGTCTGGCCACTGTCCTCAAGGAAGGAGCACGGCACCAGACCCAGCAGCACAAGCTAGTCAGGTCCAACTCACACCCACCCACACCCACTCATGTATTTATCTAACCTATTTTTAAAACTACACAACGTTTTAGCCTCAATAACCGTACTCGGGAGTTTGTTTCACTCATTCACAACTCTATTACCAAACCAGTGCTTTCCTATATCCTTCCTGAATCTGAATTTTTCCAGCTTGAAACCATTGCTGCGAGTCCTGTCTTGACTGGAAATTTTCAGCACGCTATTTACATCCCCTTTATTTATTCCTGTTTTCCATTTATACACCTCGATCATATCCCCCCTAATTCTACGCCTTTTGAGAGAGTGCAGATTCAGGGTCCTCAGTCTATCCTCATAGGGAAGATTTCTGATACATGGGATCATCTTTGTCATCCTCCTTTGTACGTTTTCCAGAGCATTTATATCCATTCTGTAATACGGTGACCAGAACTGAGCAGCATAGTCTAAATGAGGCCTAACCAAGGATATATAAGTTGAAGAACAACCTGAGGACTTCTATTAGTTATACTTCTAGATATGAAGCCAAGAATTCTGTTAGCTTTATTGCGAACACTAATGCACTGTTGTCTTGGTTTTAGATTACTGCTAACCAGACCTCTCTCATTACTGCTTACCTGACCTCTCTCATTAACAAGGCCTTTTTTTTCACACAGAACTGCCAATCACTAGATGTTTTGTGTTTTTCACATATCAGTATACATAATGCCATGTGGGAGATGTAACAGGATAAATGTAGAGGAAACCGCAAGATCTCTAGATATTAGGATCTGAGAGCACAAGAACGTCCGCAACCGTGATGACCGTAAAAATGCAAGTGTCCAATACACAGACGATGTTGGACACCTTATACAGTTCAATGAGGCCAAGTTAGTCGTTAAAGAGGAACATTTATGATGACGAAAGTGTATAGAGGCTGCCCTAATTGCCGACAGTAAAACAATCCATGTAAAATCCAGAAATTACGCTATATCCAAATTGTTGATCAAGAGGATGTTACCCATTCTGGAGAGCGCTGTAACATAATGTTGACAGGTACTACTCAACCCAATCCATCTTACTACAGTTGTACTACTACTACTTCTACTTCCACCATCTCGTATTAAGACTGAAGAAGTCACTCCTGGGGAAACGTCTTCTTTAATGCCTTGAACTATATATTTTTTCCTCACATCTTGTTGGTATCACCATACCAATTATTTCCATCCCGTCTGGCACCAACAATCTTTCCATGGTCAAAGTTTGTTAGATCACATTTCTTCCTCATGCTGATGTTTGATCTGGATAACTGAACCTCTTGACACTGTCCGCATGCGTTAAGGCACTGAGGTGCTGCCACATGATAGGCTCATTAGATATTTGCATTATGAGCATTACTCATTCATAGACTTAGATATACGATGTCAGGGCTGCTACTCTAATTTTTGCTAGCGCTCTACTGTCTCTGGGATTTCACCTCTTTTTTTTCTGAAGGATACGGAGTTCTATTTTGGCGTTCTTTATAAATAAGAACTCCACGAATTCGGTCCAGGGACTGCATGAATGGGCATGTTTTCAAACTTTTTTTTTCGAATTCTGCGGGATCCGTTCTATTATCTGTGAAGCGTTCAGAGGCAGAAAAAAAGCTATGTTTTCCACCGTGCTTTCTTTTAGTGCACTGTTCAACATTCATTTGTATTGGTGTTTTAGAATTTCCCTCATTTCTCTTTCCTCAGTGTATGAATCTCCTGTGGTTAATGATCAAATTCTATAATTGTTAACTTGGATTTTGTATATGTTTACAGATATTTTGGGGGTCTGCAATATTTACACCTTTAAGCAATTCATATCTATTTTTCTTCTGGTGTGCTCTCTTTCAATATTTGATTTCCTTTAACAATTTCAAGTGCAACTTAACGTTGAGGGAAGACCAGATAAAATGAATAAACCGGAGGGGAAGAGGAAGTTACAGAAAAAAAGAGGACCTGGGTGTATATTATTACACTGAACATATGTCCAAAGGTGTATAAAAACTGCATTATGTCAGCGGTGCAGGAAAGGCTAGTAATTTTTTCAAATGCCTTCAGAAACCTCGATAAGGAATCCTTCGGGGTATTCTACTCGACGTATGGCAGAATCATTTAAGATACACAGCATCAGCACGGAGTCCACACTTGAGAGAGCATGAGTTTTGAGACTCTCTGACCGCGTGTTCAATCCCGGCCGGGGTATGGTTTGGTATGTTCAAAATTTGCTGAAAGTACAGAAACTACACTGATTCCATAACTGAGAGAGTTGAGCTTTCAGATGAGAGGTCAAAGAACTAAAGGACCTGGGAAGATACGATACCGATATATGAGGTACTGAGAAGTATGAATGGAGTAAACAGGGTACAGGGTTACACACATACAACGTTATTGTAAGTTCCCTGCTTAACAAAAAGATGCTACGGATGGTGGTCATAGTAATGGTAAGGATAGTGATGAAGATGACGACGACAATGGTGTTGTCATTATTGGCAACGATTATGTAGAACTGTAGATAATAGTGATAATAAAGATTATTCAAGATAGTGATATGGATAGAAAAACAACGATTGCATTACTGTTCATCATACAGGGGATAATAAGCTTTAATAAAAGAATGAAGAGAGCAGATCTAACTCATCCGATCAAGACCCCTAGACCCTTCCCCTCCCTCCCCATGAAAATTCTGTGAAAAAAGTGTATAAAGACTGAAGTGTATACAGGAAGGTTGAAGTGCATGTAGGAAGTGTTGAATATCACGGGACTAGCTGATTTCCCGGACTATGAGACCTTCCTAAGGGGGAAGGGAAAGGAGGGGGGGGACGAGCAATGCCACATTTCCTTATACATTCTTAATTTGTAAAACTAATCTATTAATGAAGCCTCCATAGGCTAATGTATTATACACTACTACTTATACGTATTTACGCTAAGTTAGTTAGACGTAGAGTAATCTAGCTTAGTACCTACATTACTTACACAGTTGTGAACAGTGGGCACTTGTTCCAGCCAGCCACGAGTGCCCACTACCTACGCAGAGCGACCCACTCCTACCTACTCGACCCGAGTCGCAAAACCACCCAGAGCGAGTGAACAGGCAAAAGTCTAAACTTTGTCTGTGTCCATTCATTAACAGCCTAGTTAATTAGGACAACTTATCTTACGTTTGCACAGTGAAGTACTCTAACATTCGATAACACATTACAACGTGAATTAGGTAACATTTCACGGCAATAAACGGATCCCTCGCTGCTAACAAGGCGGTTGCAGACCAGTGACTCAAATACATCTCAGGTATCCCAACGGAGATACCGAAGGTTCCCACACTCCACGAGTAAGTACCCAGGGTATTATTAAAAGCGCATTGCTTGTACTATTGGGGCTAAGCGGTGTAAAGGGTCTTACCACATCCTCCAGTCCACCAGAGATGCAAGATACCTGCAACCGGCTTACTACACAATGCCCTGTGCAACTAGAGGTAAGAATTCAGGTAGCAGAAACTGGATGGTAGGTTTCTGGGCTAAATGCCACAATTGACTTGACTGGATCACTAACCTAATCAGTCATAAACCACAGACACCCTCTATTCTACACAGGAAGGTTGAAGTGTATATAAAAAGGTTGAAGTGAATGTAGGAAGGCTGAAGTGTATATAGGAAGGCTAAAGTGTATATACGAAGGCTGAAGTGTATGTAGGAAGGTTGAAGTATGTATAGAAAGGCTGCAGTGTATATACGAAGGCTGAAGTGTATATTGGAAGGTCGAAGTGAATGTAGGAAGGAAGTGAATGTATAGGAAGGAAGTGAATGTATATATAGGAAGGCTGAAGTGTATGCAAGAAGTCTGAAACATATGTATGAAGGCTGAAGTGTGTGTTTGAAGGTGGAAGTGTGTGCTTGAAGGTTGAAGTGTGTATTTGAAGGTTGAAGTGTGTGTATGAAGGGTGAAGTGCGTGTATGAAGGGTGAAGCGTCTGTATGAAGGTTGAAGTGTGTGCATTAACATTGAAGTGTATGTATGAACGTTGAATGGTGTGTATATAAAGGTTGACGAGTATGCATATGAAGGCTGAAGTGAAGAAGAGGAGGTGGAGCAGCAGAGAGTAATATCATGCAGACAAACATAAATAACTTCTTCACCGTTGTTGTGACATACTAGGCTCTTCCATGTTTTACATTCATTGCACTTTTCTGCTCTCCCATTTTCTACAGATCCATAAACATCTTTTATTCTCCTCTTCATTCTCTCAAAGTACACCTACCAGACATCGTAACCCAGTATTCTCTTCTCTCCTCACTGCGTTATACTAATTTTATACAGTCAGTATACGACCTCTGCACATTTCCCAGCTCTGCTATTCCCTTTTGCATTGAAAGGCGCTGATGAGCACGCAACAATATTCAAGTCATGAGAACACAAGCCATTTGATAAGTACCATCAATGGCGTGTTTCTTTGTTTTGAAAGTTACCATAATCCTCTCTGTCATTTGCCTGGCCTTTGCTGCAGTTACCTTATTGTGTTTTCCATAGGACAGATCATTTCAATAATTATTCCGTAATGTTAGAAGCTGTTCTTTGAGAGCTAAGGCATGGTCTGCCTGCTTTCTGAATACTGTGCTCGTTCTGAGGTCTTCATTCTTCCCTTGCCTAAGCAGTTGAAATTTTTCACCAAAGAACATCATGTTATTTTCATTTGCCTATTGGAAGACTGTGATGATATCTGCTCGTAGTTTTTTTCTCTTCTCCTGAGGTGGCTTACATCCTCTGGAAAAAATAATACGAAGCTACATTGATCTCTGTCTATGTCTGCCCGTACTGAACCTTTTACTTTGCTGAAAGGCACCTTAGGTTAATACTGAGGTTGATCATGACTGATTCATAACCCAAGTATACAAAGGAACAAAATTAGTACAGACAAGTTATGCACACACACACAAGCCACGTGTAACACAGGTACTTGTATATCCAGGAACACAGGATACAATATTTACACACAGCCATGGGCCATACCTTATACACATACAATATCATAACAACGTGTGAAGGTAAATTACCTGTGCATGTAGTCTCAGCAGCGCTCTCGTCTCTCGCTCTTTATCATCAGAATACCTTGTGAATGACCCGACTCTCTTAACGCTTAAGAGCAAGCTATAGAACGAAATATATCGGAAATCTGAGCCATAAATTGTCAAATTATATATGAGAGTAGTTGGTCACCAGTACTTCTCTCCTTTCCTCGTACTCTAGCATGTTATATGCTAAAGATCACTGTACACTCGTGATATATCACAGTTATATAATAGGTATGCCAATAATAACCAACATTTTCGAATACAACGACCGCTTTTTAATGTTAAAATATTTCGCGGACCCCCACATGCTATTATAGTTTAGGCACAGTTAACTAAGAAAACTGAACTCTGGCTGGAGGAACAATATTTGCTGCGAAGTCTCGCAGACACATTAGAGCATTTCCAGGGGTCTGTGACCCACATCTAGGGAACAAACCTGGTCTTTTCACTGTGTTCTAAGACATCTAGTCAGCCAGTCTGAAGTGCTTGCTTAGGATCGCTTGCTACTAGCAACAACAGCCAGAGTGATGAGTACAGCAACCAGAAGGCTAGATTGCGGACCGGTCCTCTGGGGCGATGACCACTAGAAGTAACAAGAGGCAATACGCCAGACATATATTGAGTAAACAGTAGAAGTTGTCGCAAGTCGCCCGCCCCTATGATTTATTTAATTGAATGTTTTATTTTCTAAATATTTAGTTAACAATGAATTCTACAAAGAGGAGTCTGTTACAGTGCTCTGAGGGAGAGAGGGAGGGAGGGAGAGAGAAAGAGAAGTGTGCAATTACTGCCACAAGAAAGGGCATCAGGAGGACCAGTGTCGGAAGAAAAAGGAACTTGACAGACAGGACCACATGTTTAGAGACCTGTTCTCGGAACAAACTAGCAGGATCTCTGAATTGGTGAACACACTCACGCGTCACCTACTCAGCTACTCGTATCTCAGCCCAGCAGGTGGTATTGTGCCTTATACAAGAACACAGACCTACATCCCTGCAGCTGCCTTGGTGCCCTACCTCTCTCAAGGGCAGGCACCTTACATGCCTTACACACCCACCACCTCAAGCTGACCACATCATGAGGAGCCAGTCTATCAGCATCCTGTCGGCCAACATTAGAGGTTTCATTACTAATGTTGGAGAGCTCACACACAGTTTTGTGAACACTCGACGTCCCGACATAATAGCTGTTGTTGAAACATTTTTGGAAGACAGGACTCCAGAAAATTTTGCAAGAATTGATGGATACACCTCATGGATGAGAAGAGACAGGCAAGGGCAAGGAGGGGGTGTTGCTGTGTGCTTCTCTAACAGTGTACATGCCCAGCACATTGATGCTGCCATCTCTATTCATCTTGAAATGTTCTTCAAGCTATGAATAAACACTAGTACCTCTGTACTAGCATGGGCAATGTACAGACCTCAGTGGCAACATGCAGACCCCATCAACTTCCTAATGGAAAATGTGGACTCCCTTCTGCTACAACACAACTGTCAACATATCATAATTGTTGGTGACCTCAACCAACACCTTATACAGAGGGACTTTGATGGCCTTCTTGCGATATTTGACATGAGAAACTTTGTTGATTTCCTTACTCACATCTCTGGCTCCTCCCTTGACCCAGTAGTGAGTGATCTGGCAGAAGGTATAGTCACTTGTCAACCCTTCGGCTACGTTGGATCATCTGACCACAAGGCTGTTTTTACGGCACTTAAGGTCCCAACAGAAGCTGGTGCTTTCGACAGGGTGTGGCACCAGGGCCTCTTAGCAAAACTGCAAGCTCTGAGAATTGCAGGCTCTACGCTATGTCTCCTCAGTGACTACCTTCATGGTAGACCTCCAAGGGTAGTTCTCAATGGAACGGAATCAGCAAGACATCCTATTAGGGCAAGTGTTCCACGAGGGAGTATGCTGGAACCATTGTTTTGGAATGTCTACTTCAATGACCTTCTTCATTTCATCCCAGAATCCCATGCATATGCAGACGACTGTACACTGACATTCACTTATTCAAGAGAAGAAATGCCAGCTGCTCTAAGCTACATCAACCACCAGCTAAGAGCTAAATCAGCTTGGGGAAATAGATGGAAAGTAACATCTGCACCTGAGGAAACACAAATGTTGATGGCCTCTATGCACCATGATGGGAACGCCGGTGCAGTAGTAAGGATGAATGGGAGAAGACGCTGATATCCTTAGGGTGAAATTTGACTCCAAACTGACCATGAAGAACCACGTTGTAAATCTTGCAAACAAGGCAGCCAGGAAGCTTACAGCACTTCGCCGTATCTCGCATCTGCTTGACAGCAGGGGTTACAAGATTCTGTACAAGGCCCAAGTACGCTCACACCTTGAGTATGCTCCACTTTCTTGGTTTACCTGCCCCCCTCTCATCTGCGACTGCTTGACAGAGTAGAGAACAGAGCAAGACGTCTCATCTCTCGCCTGGACCAATCCTGAATAGATCTGTCATTTCAGCAGAGCCTTCAACACTGGAGGGATGTGAGTGGCCTTACTGTTATGTACAAGGCCAATATTGTTAAAGTACCACACTCGGATCCTCTTCGAGGACAGTGTGAAGCAAGCTTCTATACCACAAGACGGGCAGAAAGCAGCAACTTCACTCTGGCTGTACCCTTCTCCAGAACATCACTTCATCTGAGATCATTTATTCCCAGGATGACTCGAGTCTGGAACACATGATGTCAGTTGGATAGATGAAAGTGCTGGCATAATAAAAATGCTTTCAAATGTAGGTAACAGCTCTCAGCTTGTCAATAAAGTTAGGAAACCTTAACTTGCAAATAGCTTGTCAATAAAGCAAGGGATCCTTACCCTAACCTTGTCAAACCCTATGTAAAAAAAAAAAGAGGGGGGAGGGAGAGGAAGGAGAGAAAATTTAAAAAAAGAGGAATAAAAAAATAGGATTAAATAAGTGAGTGATAAGAGTATAAAAAACTAGAGAGAAGGTTGGAGGCGCAGAGAAAGAGGCACAAGGGGAAAGGGAACAGTGAAGAGGTAAAAAGAAGGGGATGGATGAATATGAAATATAAGAATATGATGATAGTAAAAAGTTCAAATACTTAAGAAAATGAAGTAGAAACATTAGGAGAAGAGAATGAATGTCAGTAAGAGGCGTGAGTAAGTATCTCCATGGTAGCGTGTCGTTCTTATGGTAATGTTGAGAACACAGGATGGGCAAGCAGGAAGTTAACTGCCCCATGGACAAGACGTAACACCAGTGGTGACGCAGCGGGGCAGCCAGGGACCAGATGTAACACCTGTGGTGACGGGGAGGGGCAGCCAAAGAGTAGATGTAACTGACTTGACTTAAGAAATCGTAATGACACGATTGCAAATAAACCATACCCCCGGCCGGGATTGAACCCGCGGTCATAGAGTCTCAAAACTCCAGCCCGTCGCGTTAGCCACTAGACCAGCTAGCCACAATAAGATTCATCCAACTAGGTATATTTCTACACCATAGGAAAGTTAGCATGTTGACGGCAGTGAAGGGACTTGAGCTAGAGTTCGTCACGGCCACGCTAGCTGGAGATTCGTCTGTAAAAACTTGCATTTGTGGTCACAGAGGTGCCTGTGCTAACTTTCCTATGGTGTAGAAATATACCTAGTTGGATGAATCTTATTGTGGCTAGCTGGTCTAGTGGCTAACGCGACGGGCTGGAGTTTTGAGACTCTATGACCGCGGGTTCAATCCCGGCCGGGGGTATGGAGTAGATGTAACACCTGTGGTGACGGGGCAACGTTGCCAGGGACCAGATGCAACACCAGTGGTGAAGCGGCGGGGCAGCCAGAGACCAGATGCAACACCAGTGGTGACGGGGCGGGGCAGCCAGGGACCAGATGCAACACCAGTGGTGACGGAGCGGGGCAGCCAGGGACCAGATGCAGCACCAGTGGTGACGGGGCGGGGCAGCCAGGGACCAGATGCAACACCAGTGGTGACGGGGTGGGGCAGCCAGGGATCAGATGCAACACCAGTGGTGACGGGGCGGGGCAGCCAGGGACCAGATGCAATACCAGTGGTGACATGGCGGAACAGCCAGGGACCAGATGCAATACCAGTGGTGACGGGGCGGAACAGCCAGGGACCAGATGCAATACCAGTGGTGACGGGGCGGGGCAGCAAGGGACCACATGTAACACCAGTGGTGACGGGGCGAGGCAGCAAGGGACCAGATGCAACACCAGTGGTGAAGGGGCGAGGTAGCCAGCGACCAGATGCAACACCAGTGGTGACGGGGCGGGGCAGCCAGGGACCACATGTAACACCAGTTGTGACGCGGCGGGGCAGTCAGGGACCAGATGCAACACCAGTGGTGACGGGGCGGGGTAGCCAGGGATCAGATGCAACACAAGTGGTCACGGGGCGGGGCAGCCAGGGACCACATGTAACACCAGTGGTGACGGGGCGAGGCAGCAAGGGACCAGATGCAACACCAGTGGTGACGGTGCGAGGTAGCCAGGGACCAGATGCAACACCAGTGTTGACGGGGCGGGGCAGCAAGGGACCACATGTAACACCAGTGGTGACGCGGCGGGGCAGCCAGGGACCAGAAGCAACACCAGTGGTGACGGGGCGGGGTAGCCAGGGATCAGATGCAACACCAGTGGTGACGGGGCGGGGCAGCCAGGGACTAGATGCAATACCAGTGGTGAAATGGCGGAAAAGCCAGGGACCAGATGCAATACCAGTGGTGACGGGGCGGGGCAGCCAGGGATCACATGTAACGCCAGTGGTGACGGGGCGAGGTAGCCAGGGACCAGATGAAAAACCAGTGTTGACGGGGCGGGGCAGCAAGGGACCACATGTAACACCAGTGGTGACGGGGCGGGGCAGCCAGGGACCAGATGCAACACCAGTGGTGACGGGGCGGGGCAGCCAAGGACCAGATGTAACACCAGTGGTGACGGGGCGGTACAGCCAGGGACAAGATGTAACACCAGAGGTGACGGGGCGGTACAGCCAGGGACCAGATGCATCACCAGTGGTGACGGGGCGAGGCAGCCAGGGACCAGATGTAACACCAGTGGTGACGGAGCGAGGCAGCCAGGGACCAGATGTAATACCTGTGGTGACGGGGCGAGGCAGCCAGGGACCAGATATAATACCTGTGGTGACGGGGCAAGGCAGCCAGGAACCAGATGTAATACTCGTGGTGACGGGGCGAGGCAGCCAGGGATCAGTTGTAATACCTGTGGTGACGGGGAGAGGCAGCCAGGGACCAGATGTAATACCTGTGGTGACGGCGAGGCAGCCAGGGACCAGATGTAACACCAGTGGTGACGGTGCGAGGCAGCCAGGGACCAGATGTAACACCAGTGGTGACGGTGCGAGGCAGTACCACAACAGGGCATCTAGTCAACCACAACAGGGCATCTAGTCAACCACAACAGGGCATCTAGTCAACCACAACAGGGCATCTGGTCATCCCAACACTTCATCTAACGTAACAGCATATTTTCAAACTACTTATAAAAGCGGTCATGAAAGGACTGAACTGGGACAACAATACTGCGCCTTTTGCATAATTACGTTACTCTGTACTTCAGATAGTTCCTCATGTCTGAGTTTATCAAGTATGTTTTGTATCTTAAGGTTTGATTGAGATCCCCTCGTTGACCACATAAGCAAGAATAGATTAAGGGATGAGAATCTTTTCACTAAGTACAGTAATTCCTCATTTAACGTCATTTCGCTATAACTTTGATGAGTGAAAAAAAAATCGATTCCCAGCCGTAGGCCATTGTCTGTGTAGAGTTTGCACGTCCTCCATATGTCTGTGTTGTGGTAGGAGGTGCTCCTTATAATTTTCGCTTTGCCAACATTTATTCCTTGATTTAACCCTGTTGCAATGAGTGCTAAAGGTGCACTGTGCACCCCTGATATTTATATAAATTAGCCTATGGTAAAATTGGTTTTTGCTATACGTCGTTTCGCCTAAAGTCGCAATTTCCAAGAACCTATCGACGACGTTAAGTGAGGACTTACTGAATGCTTTTTAATGAAGATATGTTTTGTTGCGCCCCTCTACACCCTCTGCAGTTTATCATCGCCTCTTATGTAGTTTGGGAAATATTCAGGGTCTGACAAGGGAGTTATAGTGTTAATATAAGGTAATTTGTGCCCGAAAATTTTATTTATAAAAACCACATATTCTTTAGTACTAGCAGCCAACCACTGTTTATTAACTTTGCACTTGCCTACAATAGGAACGGTTGTCAGAACACTGAAAACAGCTGCAATGATAAGACTTCCTGCCTAACAAACATCCTGAGTTCAACGAGAGTAATGAAAAGAAAAATAGAACGTCAGCTATCTGAAATGTAAAAATGAATCTTTTCATACATCGCAAGCTAGAAAAAAAGGGAGATATAGAACTAAAAGTATTTAGGTGGATCAGAGTGTAGCTTATTGGTAGGTGAGGAGGAAGGAAGGAGGAAGCGTCAGAATGAGTGAGGGTAAAGAGTAGGGTGCCACAAGGTTTGGTACTGGGGCAACTATAAATCTAGGTGATTGCTCTAAGTCATTCGTCCTTATTTGATGACAAAGTGAAACTAATGATAGGGGATACATAAAATACCAGACAGAAACATATTCCATGGAGATCTGGATAGAGAAAAATAGATACCCGGATTCAATTGGGGCAACTACAGTTTAATGAAAGAGATATTTATATGGGAGGAAATGTAAAATAAACCCAGTGGTGGGCAGCGGCGCCGTGGTCACAATAAGAGAACATCCGTGGGCTTCTTTAAGAAGAAACTCGATCAGTCAGGGTGTAATGGATGCGTGGGCCAGCACCAGACAAGCGTGGCCTAAGGCCAGGCTGCGGGTATATAAATACCCTCGAAACTAGACACAGGCATATCACAAGTAATGAGGTTCAGAAAGGGAGATGGAACACAAGAAACTGAATATAGATAGGACTGGGGAATTGGAGTATAACTGCTTTTATCAGAAAATAATATGGGATTTGGGAATAATGATCATATCAAACATATCTCAAGAGGAGCACCTAAACTGGGAAGCATCGTTAGCGTACTCGTAACTGGCAAATCTTAGAAACAGCAATGAAAAACCTAAAGATTAACCCAGATACTACACACGACTTACGTAAATGTCATCACAATATCTAGCCTACATATGATCACACTTGTACAAAATCTAGAAAAGAATAAAATATCGACAACAAGACTTTTCCGTGAGACTCGAGGAACTGAATGACGATCCCGAAGATGAGGGAAAGCGAGGATACGAATACGTTGCATTAAATCCAATGAGGTACTAACAGGGCAGAAAGTTAGAGGTTACATGAGATGAGGAGGGGGGTTAGGATAAAAATGTAAGGGACCTGGGAGTAGTAATGTCTGAGGATCTCACTTTCAAGGATCACAATAGTTCCACGATCACAAGTGCAAAGAAAATGATAGGATGAATAATGAGAGCGTTCAAAACGAGAGATGCCAAGCCAATGATGTTCCTTTTCAAATCACTTGTTCTCTCTAGGCTGGAACACTGCTGTACATTAGCATCTCCATTCCAAGCAGATGAAATTGCAGATCTTGAAAGTGTACAGAGATCCTTTACTGCACGTATAAGTTCTGTCAAGCACCTTAACCACTGGGAACGCTTGGAAGCACTTGACTTGTATTCGCTGGAACGCAGGAGGGAGAGATATATCATAATCTACACTTGGAAAATCCTGGAAGGAATGGTCCCAAATCTGCACACATAAATCACTCCCTACGAAAATAAAAGACTGGGCAGGCGATACAAAATGCCCCTAATTAAAAGTAGGGGCGCCATTGGTACACCAAGGGAAAACACCATAAGAGTACGGGGCCCAAGACTGTTCAACAGCCTCCCATCAAGCATTAGGGGAATTGGCAATAAGCCCCTGGCTGCCTTCAAGAGAGAGCTGGACAGATACCTAAAGTCAGTGCCGGATCAGCCGAGCTGTGGCTCGTACGTTGGATTGCGTGCGGCCAGCAGTAACAGCCTGGTTGATCAGGCCCTGATCCACCGGGAGGCCTGGTCATGGACCTGGTCGCGGGGGCGTTGATCCCCGGAATAACCTCCAGGTAAGGGGCTAAAGATAAAGCTTAAAACATGGATAAGGTCATCAGATGTCAGAAAGTATATATCCGGAGATTGGTAGAGAAGTGGAATGAGTTACATGAGGAAGTCGTGAAGGCAAATTCCATCCACAGCTTCAAGGGTCAGCATAACACATTCCGGGAAGCCAAAAGCCAGTATGTATCGGTCAAGTCAATTTAAGAGGCTGGTCAGGAGTGATGCTTCAACCCCTACAAACACTCAGAGTAAACAAACTGCCATTTGATTATATGAACGTTCAAAAGCTATGCGTGTAACAACTGAAATACGCAAAAATCTTCCAACCGAAGAGTTGAGCGAGGGTAATGCTTAGGGGATGAGGAGATCATCAGTATAAGTAAACATGTATCTAAACACAATCACTGTTCTTTCAAGCACATACATACCCTACCTTCTTTACTACTCAGACACTGCTACCTCCAGCGAGGCTCCTTAAGATTTGTAACAAGACTTAGGATAATCCAGGGTAATAATAAGTGTGGGGGCACACGAGTGAGCACCAGCACCTAGGACAAGCGAATAGAAACTGAGTGCTGTGACATTGACGGGGCAAGAATTAGAACGGGATATCCTCTCTCGTCTTACCAGACTTGTCTTAAGTTATCGTTCTTGTCTCACGTTCTTTGGTTTATACCCAAACATGTTTGCTCGATGCAAACCTCATAATCTTTAACAAAGAATGAATAAGAAAAATTTACTTCACCCCACTAGGTATTCAATAAATTGTAGATAACTGCATTATGTAGACTGACTCATGATTACCTGACCAATTACTAGAGTTAATGCTCAGATATTTGCTTAATTACTACGGTGGCAAGAAGTGTTCATGAGCGGCCTTTAAAATCAACACACATAACATGTATGGGGAACCCCATTTTTTATTAAGCAGTGCCGCTACGCACTGTATATGATAGTTACAGCATGGCAACAAAGGATAACTGTGTTTTCTATCATATTTCACTGCACAGGATGGATTCATAGATAGTGCGTAAATCTGTGAACCTTAGCTGGGAGACTTCGGTAGGGTAACCAGGATATCAAGTATTTCATTATGAATCCTGAAAACAGCGGCGGTGAACGAGTAGTAGAGAAGCTCTCGAAACTCTTCAAAAGTATATCAAAGGTAACATGACAGCCAACAGTGAATAACGAAAAGGAAGCTGCTACCACGCTACTTTGACATTTGCTTAACTA
Organism: Cherax quadricarinatus; assembly: GCF_038502225.1. Classification (NCBI taxonomy): domain Eukaryota; kingdom Metazoa; phylum Arthropoda; class Malacostraca; order Decapoda; family Parastacidae; genus Cherax; species Cherax quadricarinatus. The sequence goes on along the minus strand of NC_091303.1, from coordinate 36,588,175 downwards.
GTGGGACACAATTATCACATTATTCTTTTGTTTACTAAGTCACAGTTAATGAAAAGACTTTAAGTGTTCGGCTAGCTAGTGGGATAACGGTGTCCCTAGCGTCACACTTACACCACACCCGGCAACGACACCCACACACCACCCGCATCAACCTACCCTCACACCACCCCATCACCCGCATCAACCGACCCTCACACCTCCCCACGACCCGCATCAACCGACCCTCACACCTCCCCACCACCCGCATCAACCTACCCACACACCACCCGCATCAACCTACCCTCACACCACCCCACCACCCGCATAAACCGACCCTCACACCTCCCCACCAACCGCATCAACCTACCCACACACCACCCGCATCAACCTACCCTCACACCACCCCACCACCCGCATAAACCGACCCTCACACCACCCCACCACCCACATCAACCGACCCTCACACCACCCGCATCAACCTACCCTCATACCACCCCACCACCCGCATCAACCGACCCTCACACCACCCCACCACCCGCATCAACCGACCCTCACACCTCCCCACCACCCGCATCAACCTACCCACACACCACCCGCATCAACCTACCCTCACACCACCCCATCACCCGCATCAACCGACCCTCACACCTCCCCACCACCCGCATCAACCGACCCTCACACCACCCCACCACCCGCATCAACCGACCCTCACACCACCCCACCACCCGCATCAACCGACCCTCACACCACCCCATCACCTGCATCAACCTACCCACACACCACCCCATCACCCGCATCAACCGACCCTCACACCACCCCATCACCCACATCAACCGACCCTCACACCACCCCACCACCCGCATCAACCGACCCTCACACCGCCCCATCACCTGCATCAACCTACCCACACACCACCCCATCACCCGCATCAACCGACCCTCACACCACCCCATCACCTGCATCAACCTACCCACACACCACCCCATCACCCGCATCAACCGACCCTCACACCTCCCCACCACCCGCATCAACCTACCCACACACCACCCGCATCAACCTACCCTCACACCACCCCATCACCCGCATCAACCGACCCTCACACCTCCCCACCACCCGCATCAACCGACCCTCACACCACCCCACCACCCGCATCAACCGACCCTCACACCACCCCATCACCCGCATCAACCGACCCTCACACCACCCCATCACCCACATCAACCGACCCTCACACCATCCCATCACCCGCATCAACCTACCCTCACACCACCCCATCACCCGCATCAACCTACCCACACACCACCCGCATGAACCTACCCTCACACCACCCCATCACCCGCATCAACCGACCCTCACACCTACCCACCACCCGCATCAACCGACCCTCACACCACCCCACCACCCGCATCAACCGACCCTCACACCACCCCACCACCCGCATCAACCGACCCTCACACCACCCCACCACCCGCATCAACCGACCCTCACACCACCCCACCACCCGCATCAACCGACCCTCACACCATCCCATCACCCGCATCAACCGACCCTCACACCACCCCACCACCCGCATCAACCGACCCTCACACCGCCCCACCACCCACATCAACCGACCCTCACACCACCCCACCACCCACATCAACCGACCCTCACACCACCCACATCAACCGACTCTCACACTGCCCCACCACCTGCATCAACCGACCCTCACACCACCCCACCACCCACATCAACCGACCCTCACACCACCCCACCACCCACATCAACCGACCCTCACACCGCCCCACCACCCGCATCAACCGACCCTCACACCACCCGCATCAACCGACCCTCACACCACCCGCATCAACCGACCCTCACACCACCCGCATCAACCGACCCTCACACCACCCGCATCAACCGACCCTCACACCACCCCACCACCCACATCAACCGACAGTCACACTGCCCCACCACCCGCATCAACCGACCCTCACACCACCCCACCATCCACATCAACCGACCGTCACACCGCCCCACCACCCGCATCAACCGACCCTCACACCGCCCCACCACCCGCATCAACCGACCCTCACACCCCCCCACCACCCGCATCAACCGACCCTCACACCACCCGCATCAACTGACCCTCACACCACCCGCATCAATCGACCCTCACACCACCCCACCACCCACATCAACCGACCGTCACACCGCTCCACCACCCGCATCAACCGACCCTCACACTACCCCACCACCCACATCAACCGATCGTCACACCGCCCCAGCACCCGCATCAACCGACCCTCACACCACCCCACCACCCACATCAACCGACCCTCACACCACCCCACCACCCGCATCAACCGACCCTCACACCACCCCACCACCCACATCAACCGACCCTCACACCACCCACATCAACCGACCCTCACACCACCCACATCAACCGACCCTCACACCACCCACATCAACCGACCCTCACACCGCCCCACCACCCACATCAACCGACCCTCACACCACCCCACCACCCACATCAACCGACCCTCACATCACCCCACCAGCCACATCAACCGACCCTCACACCACCCCACCACCCACATCAACCGACCCTCACACCGCCCCACCACCCGCATCAACCGATCCTCACACCACCCCACCACCCGCATCAACCGACCCTCACACCACCCGCATCAACCGACCCTCACACCACCCGCATCAACCGACCCTCACACCACCCCACCACCCACATCAACCGACCGTCACACCGCCCTACCACCCGCATCAACCGACCCTCACACCACCCCACCACCCACATCAACCGATCGTCACACCGCCCCAGCACCCGCATCAACCGACCCTCACACCACCCCACCACCCACATCAACCGACCCTCACACCACCCCACCACCCACATCAACCGATCGTCACACCGCCCCAGCACCCGCATCAACCGACCCTCACACCACCCCACCACCCACATCAACCGACCCTCACACCACCCCACCACCCACATCAACCGATCGTCACACCGCCCCAGCACCCGCATCAACCGAACCTCACACCACCCCACCACCCACATCAACCGACCCTCACACCACCCCACCACCCACATCAACCGACCCTCACACCCCACCACCCACATCAACCGACCCTCACACCACCCCACCACCCACATCAACCGACCCTCACACCACCCCACCACCCACATCAACCGACCCTCACACCACCCCACCACCCACATCAACCGACCCTCACACCGCCCCACCACCCGCATCAACCGACCCTCACACCACCCCCATCAACCGACCCTCACACCACCCACATCAACCGACCCTCACACCACCCCACCACCCACATCAACTGACCCTCACACCACCCACATCAACCGACCCTCACACCACCCACATCAACCGACCCTCACACCACCCACATCAACCGACCCTCACACCACCCACATCAACCGACCCTCACACCACACTGGTGGCAAGTTTAAATGGGCGGCGCCGTTGAAGACGTAAATAAACACACGCCATGACATCAGAATATCTGAATTACAATAACTACAATGTTGATGTTACTAACTCCAGCCTGAGTTCTTAAAATATTCATACAACACTACTTCACAAATAACCATGATCTAATTGCAGCAAGTCCTGCATATTTTTCATAACCCACAATTTAGAGATGAAACTGAAACAATGTTCTGAAGAAACTGCATAATTCCTTCAGAGACAAGACGGATCAATAACCAGTCTCCTGCAGTCATCGACCATGACACACTACTCTCCTGTGCACCACTCAACTCTAACTAACCGGGAGGTCTGGTCTGGGACCGGACCGTGGTGTAGGGACCCACGGAACTGTATACAGGTAAATTACAAATATACCTTCATTATAAGCTGCCCTCACCCTTAACGTGGGTGTTATCTTGCACTGAGTTGATTTTACAGTGTCTTCCTACTTGGCACCAGTTATTTTAAGATACAAAATAATATTGATAAATAAAACGTAAAAATTATAGTAATAAGACATTTAACTACCTACACTTCATCCCCATTACGTCATATACATAAAAAAAGACGGGTCAATTTCTGACGTAAACTGAACTAAAAGTGCCTTAACTTTCATTTAAAATACATCCTAAAACTAACATCTAATGTTCTATTAAAATTTGTTAATAATTAAAAAAGTTTATCCTGATCACTTCTTGTATATTTCTGCTACATCTAATATTAAAACAGGTAATTCATATAAATTCTTCCTGAACTTTTCTTGCAATATGTTTACCTACTTGGAGTTTACCTGGAGTGTTCTGAGGGTCAGCACCCCACCGGCCCGGTCCCAGAGCAGGCCTTACATTGGATGACCTGATCAACCAGGCTGTTGGAGCTAGTCACATGAAATCATTAATGAAAGCACCACAATCCGGTTGACCAGAAAATGACTGCAGGAACTTTTTTTTTTTTTTACACAGGGGGTCTGACAAGGTTAGGTTAAGGATCCCTAGCTTTATTGATAAGCTAAGAACTGTTACCTACATCAGCTCATTGGAAAGCAATTTTATTGTTATGAAACACAAGTAGGGAACAGGATGAAGTTGGAGCCATCTGTGGGCTAGCATTTTCATCTAATCAACTGACTTTATCTCGTTGACATCATAATGCTGTACGAATATGTTCCAGACTCGAGTCATCCTGGGGATAAATGATCTCAGATGAAGTGATGTTCTGGAGAAGAGTACAGCCAGAGTGAAGTTGCTGCTGACTGCCCGTCTTGTGGTATAGAAGCTTGTTTCACAATGTCCTCGAAGTGGATCCAAGTGTGGTACTTTGACAATATTGGCCTTGTATATAACAGTAATCCACCCACATCCCTCCTGTGTTATAGACTCTGCTGAAATGACAGATCTATCCAGGATTGGTCCAGGCGAGAGATGAGACGTCTTGCTCTGTTCTCTACTCTGTCGAAAGCACCAGCAATGTCCAGTGCTACCACACAGCTGACTATGTATTCATCTAATGACTGGTGCCACTTAGTGGAGAGGTTTAACAACATATCAGCAGCAGAGTAACCTTTCCTGAAGTCATATTGACGGTCACAAAGTAGTGAGTGGTATTCAAAAAAACTGTCATTTGTCTTGAGATTATTGTCTCAAGGATCTTCCCAGTCATTGACAGGAGTGACACTGGTCTGTGGTTGCTGATTTCTGCTCTGCTCTTCTTTTTATGAACAGGGACTACATTTGCCTTTTCCACAGAGAAGGCCATTTACACTGTACTAGGCAGTGCTGAAAGATGCGAGTTAGAGGTGCTGCTAGCTGGTCTGCACATCTCAGCAATCTTGGGCTCAACTTGTCTGGGCCCACAGCCTTTTTTTGGTCAAGCGATTTAAGAAGGAAATACACCTCCTCCTGCCTTATTGTCGCCACTGACAGTTTTGACACAGTTCTTGCAGCTAGCCAAGGAGGGTCCCTTGCTGGATCAGGAACTTGTATTTTGGAAGCAAAGTGTTCGGCAAAGAGGTCCGCTTTCTCTTGACTACTAGTAGAGGTGGTCCCATCCTGTCGATTTAGAGGTGGAATGAGTTCATCAGGCAGATAACCTTGTCTGTCCCTGACCAGGGACCACCAGGTTTTTTGGAGCCTACTCTACTTGATGCTAGCTTTCTTTTTGTGTCCACCTCCCATTTAGCGATGGCCCACTTTTGAACGTCACCCATATGCCTACAGGCTTGCCTGTGCAAGTTCCTGTTTTAGGTGGTAGAATGTCTCTTATACCTTCGCCATGCCTTGTACTTAGCAGTAGCAGCCTCTCTACAACGAAAGCCAAACCAAGGCTGATCTGTAGGCTTCGTCACATATTGCCGGTGAGGAATGTGTTCTTGTTGTAGATTAAGGATGTGTCCAGTGAAGGCTTTCATTTGGTTGTCAACATCCCCTTGAAGAAGAGCATTGCAATCGGTGGTGGTGAGCTCAGAGCAAAGGGCTGGCCAATTACCTCTTTCCCATAGCCAGGTTGTGCGTGTGGACTCCTCACCTCGTTCTCTTGGGACCTTCAGTGTCGTAAAAAACAGCCTTGTGGTCAGATGATCCAACGTAGCCGAAGAGTTGACACTATACCTTCTGCCAGATCACTCACTACTGGGTCAAGAGAGGAGCCAGAAATGTAAGTAGGGAAATCAACAAAGTTTCTCATCTCAAATATCGCAAGAAGGCCATCAAAGTCCCTCTGTATAAGGTGTTGGTTGAGGTCACCAACAATTATGATATGTTGACAGCTGTGTTGGAGCAGAAGGGAGTCCACATTTTCCATTAGGAAGTTGATGGGTCTGCATGTTGCCACTGAGGTCTGTACAATGCACATGCTAGTACAGAGGTACTATTGTTTATGCATAGGAATGGCAACATCAATGTGCTGGGCTTGTACACTTTTAGAGAAGCACACAGCAACACCCCCTCCTTGCCCTTGCCTGTCTCTTCTCATCCATGAGGTGTAGCCATCAATTCTTACAAAATTTTCTGGAGTTCAGTCGTCCAAAAATGTTTAAACAACAGCTATCATGTCGGGATGTCGAGTGTTCACAAAACTGTGTGTGAGCTTTCCAACATTAGTAATGAAACCTCTAATGTTGGCCGACAGGATGCTGATAGACTGGCTCCTCATGATGTGTTCAGCTTGAGGTGGTGGGTGTGTAAGGCATGTATGGTGCCTGCCCTTGAGAGAGGTAGGGTACCAAGGCAGCTGCAGGGATGTAGGTCTTGTATAAGGCACAATACCATCTGCTGGGCTGAGATAGGAGTAGCTGAGTGGGCGACGTGTGTGTTCACCAATTCAGAGATCCTGCCAGATTGTGCCGAGAACAGGTCTCTAAACATGTGGTCCTGTCTGTCAAGTTCCTTTTTCTTCCGACACTGGTCCTCCTGATGTCCTTTCTTTTGGCAGTAATTGCACCTGGTATCTCGCATGCAGTTGTTTGTGGTGTGCCCCTTCCGGTGACAGCAAGAGCACTGCCTAGGTGCCTGGGAGGGTGGACTACCATTTGTTGCACCTCCTGTGTTTTGCTGATTTGTCCGCAGGTTCTGCCGCTGGGACTGTGTTGGTAGAAGGTGAGACGGCTGTAGATGTCTTCCTCCTCCACGTCCTCTTCCACGCCCCTGTACGGAAACGATTTCTGACTTGTCTAGGTCTCTCTTGAAGATAGCCAGAGGTTTGTTGGTAATCCCCTTAATGTATGAAAAAGTGTTGGTCCTTTCACACTTAAGTTTTTACTTAGTGTACTCAGTGCACCTCTGTTAAGCATCTTACTGTAAGATAGGGGCTCTGGTGGCCTGGTGGTTAACGCTCTCGCTTCACACGGCGAGCGCCTGGGTTCGATTCCCAGCCAGAGTAGAAACATTGGACGTGTTTCTTTCCACCTGTTGTCTATGTTCCCCATCAGTAAAATGGGTACCTGGGTGTTAGTCGACTGGTGTGGGTCACATCCTGGGACACTGACCTAATTTGCCCGAAATGCGGAGCATAACAAGGGACTTTCTATATAGTAGTATGTCATTGTTGTCAGCTATGACTGTATACCTTGTACATATACTTGTAGTAAATAAATATATTATTATAAGAGGAAACGATTTGTATGTGTAGATTTCGGACCAATCCTTCTAGAATTTTCCATGTGTAGATTATACTGTACCCCTCTCGCCTAAGTTTCAAAGAGTACAGTACGATCGAGCGACCTCAAACGTTTCCAGTAATTTAGGTGCCTGACCGAATCTATGCAAGTAGTGAAGGTTCTCTGCACATTCTCAATGTCTGCAATTTTGCCTGCCTTGAACGGAGCTGTTAATTAAGAGTGCAGCAGTACTCCAACCTAAAGAGCACAAGTAGCTTGAAGAGCATCAGCATTGGCTTGGCATTCCTTGTTTTGAAGGTTCTGGTTATCCAGCCTATCATTTTCCTTGCGGCTGTGATAATGACACTGTTGTGATCCTGGAAGGTGAGATATTTTGACAATTACTCCCAGGTCTCTAACATCAGTCTTATACTCTAGTGAGTGATTCGAATTTGGCTTATATTCCGGTCCTGACTATTTCCTCAGTCTTTCCATAACGAAGTAACTTAAGCTTGTTCTCACTGAGCATCATATTGTTGTCAGTGGCCCACCGGAAGACTTTCATATTATCTTGGATGGATCCCATTCTTATATTAATTCTGGTATCGTCTGCAAAGGTTGATACGGTGCTATGATTTATGCATCTCAATCGGATAAGATAATGATAGAGAGCGTGGGGAAAAATTCTTTCCCTTGGGGAAGAAAGCTTTTAACTATAGCAGCTTCCGGTTTCACTCTGTTCACTATTATACTTTGGGCTCTGTTCTTTAGGAAATTAAATATCTATATGCCCAGTTTTCCAGTTATTCATTTTACATGGATTTTGTGCGTTACTACACCATGGTCACACTTATCAAAGGCTTTAGCAAAATTTGTGTACAGTACATCTGAATTTTCTTTGTCTTAAACTGAATCCAAGACCATGTAATAGTCAAGCAACTGTGAGAGGCAGAAGCGTCCTGCTCTAAACCCATGCTGCCCTGGGTTGTGCAACTGTCGAGATTCCAAGAGATTAGCAGTCTTACTTTCTAAGACTCAAAGATTTTCATTATGTGGGACGTTAGTGCTATTGGTCCATATTTTTTGTGATTGCTTTATTGCCAACCTCGTGTAGTGAGGCTATATCAGTAGTTTTTAAGGACTGTGACATGATTCCTGTGTCTATGCTTCTCCACCATAGAATATTCAAGGCACGAGATAGTGCTGTCTTGCAGTTCTTGATGAATATAGAATTCCATGAGTCAGGGTCTTGGGCAGAGTGCAGGGACATGAAATCGATGGCTTTTTCAAAATTAAGTGGGGTCAAAGTTATGTCAGAAATAATGTAAATGTAGTGGTTTTGAGTCTCATTTGGATTGCCATTCTCTAGACTGATTAACGGCTTACTGAATATAGTCATACTGCAACTTTAATATTTCCTTCATTTCCTTGGCGTCGTCATTGTAGGTTCCGTCTCCTTGAAGCAAGAACCCGATACTGGATGTGGGTTTAGCCCTGCATTTTACATATGAAAAAAAGTATTTAGGATTTCTCTCAATTTCATTTATAGCTTTTGTTCCCTCTGCCTCTCCTGGACCTTGTAAGATGTATACAATTTGAGCTCAATATTTTCCCTTTCCCTTGCTAGTGTTCCTTTTCGTTCTTCATAAAGTCTGGTAAGTTCTGTAATTCTCCGTCTTTGTCTATAGAGATAGCGCCTCTCTTTCTGTAACATGCATCTTCTTTTTTCTTAATGGTACATGTCTGAAGCATACTACTAGTACCATTAATCTCATCCTCTCTAGATACTGGTTCAAATCCATGTCAATCATAGTTTCTTCCCATCATATTTCCCGGAGATTATTTATACGGTCCCAGTTTATATTTTTGTTAAAACTGAATTTGTTGATAAATCCTCGTGATTTGTTATATTTTCCTGTTGAAGATTTGTGTGTATGGAGGGAAGACCCTAAATTAAGTTGTTTTCTGAATTATTTGTTTTTAACACCAATATGTTTCGTACCAGATCCTCACTGTTTGTGAATACAAGATCAAGGGTATTTGCTGGCTTATGGAGAATTTATTGCAGTCTTAATAGCTCAACTGTGTGAATGCTTAACTGAACTAGCTCCTAGGATTTTTTTTATTACAGTCTATGCTACTTACATTTTCGATGTATTAAAATTTATTGAAATCGCCAAGCTACAAAATATTCTGATGTATAAATCAACTTCCCTCCCTTGTTGTTTAATTTTTACTGTCTCATTTGAGCACACTATACGCAGGGATCCATATTTCACTGTCAAAGTAATCTTATATATGCATCTCTGTGAAAGCCGCAAACAACACAAGTGGCTTAGAGAGGAGTCCACTAATAAACAGTATTTTGTTATTTAACACCTTGAATGCTTGCAAACTTAAATGTTAAATTATTCTTTTTTTTTGTTGGTCTTAATATTAATCTGGGGCTTTGAGTCAGTGACTGGTTTTGTTTCCAGTCTAGTCGTTGCTCGCCTTACTGGTGCTACAGAATCACTGCCGTCTGTGTAACTGTCCCACGCAGCTGGCCCATCACGAGGCCTTATCTCGTTCCTGTTCTGTGGTATGTGAGACAAATTGTATCATAACACTGTTTCTTAATGAACTATGCCTCATTTTTGGATAGAACTGGCAAGTTTTGGATCGACACGTGCCGTTGTTTAAGACTGCGGCATTTCTGTGATCAAAATGACATCTTCCATTTTTTGTACTAGTTGGCTCGTGTCTACAAAACCTTATGAAAAGTGGCGGCACACTTGGATGTTCTGTTGACTGTGGCCAATGGGGTCTGCATTAGCCACTATTTTATTTTCAGAATTTGTAGATGATTCGAATGATTCTGAATCAGGCTGTGAAAGTACTGTTTCCCTGTACTCTGTTTACATGATGTGCATCAAACCACGGTACGGGTGGGGCTTGAATTCGCGGCAATCTCCACCCGTACTGTGATTTGTTTGCAATCGTGTTATGACGATGTCATGAGTCATGGTGTGCATCTCCCACTGTATCCGCAGACATATCGGCGTTTTCAGCTGAACTCAGAATAATAATTCTTCCTGATCATATTCTTGTGATATGCGAGTTACAAAAAATAATTAAAATTATTATTTCAAGAGTCTACATTGTGAGTAACTGTGGCAGTGCTCACCCACAACAAACTTTTTCTTTCCAGACATCTGACAGACAATAACATAAATCAGAGAGTTTGTATCAATCTTGGCGGAAGACACCAGGACGTGTAGACAGCAGCAGCTATTACAGACACAACAAACCTCCAGGTAGGTCACACAAAGAGATATGGTAAACGTAGAAAAATGTCACCTGTATGGACAAAAGCAATTAGTCAAACTGGAACGGAAAGTAATCATGTTAACGATTTCTGAAAGTAAATTCAGCAGAAGTTAAAGTTAAAGGGCATAATTACTATCCCAAATGCAAGAATATTATAGGGTAGATAAGATAAACCCTTCGAAGAAAATAGTGATGATAATCTTACTGCGTCTATTCCATTTCCCGCTCCTCGTATCCTCTCTAATACACAGTGGTGAAAAGTGGACGATCCCTTTCCGACACTTAAAACCCTCGAGATATGTATTCGCTTCGTGATACTACCAACACTGTTGTCTGTCATGTCAAGGAATTGCTATATTATAAGCTAGTCCTCTGTCAAGACTATCTGTCCCTCTTCTAACCTTCACAAACGCCATCTTTAATCGCCTCTCATGCACAATATTCCCAACAAGAATCTTACTCCCGGTTTTGATTTTCTTGATACGTACCTTTCCGAATATATTGTTAAATGTGCTACTTTCCAGACCATATGAAATAACCTGATCTTGACTTTCTCTTATTTTCTCAACTGTCGTCCGGCATTTTTTTCACCCGGCCTAGTTTGTCGACTCTCCTCACCTCTTCACCTGACCTACCTCATGGTTTTCTGGCATTTTCTCTCTCAGTCATCACTCGATAATAGTCCAGGATGGAGAGGAAATCCATCTCAATTTTCCCGTCTCAATGGGTTAATAACGAACTAGTTAAGGCACTTGTCCCTTCAAAGAGGAAAGAGTCTTTCTGGTGGAATTGAAGCCCAACTCCCTATCCTTGAATCAAACCTGATTACCTTCTATTCCCCAGGCGCTGTATGACCCTTATGTGTCATTATCATTATCGTTATATTCCCACGAATATAATGATAATTTAAAACACTCAAGAGTGAAATAAAGATAAAAACTAATAACTTTCTTTAAAGCTAGAGAAATTCCAGAGCTTTATAATGTATAGAAAACATTAAGTGCCAGCATCCACTCAGTGCCAGTGTACACTCAGTGCCAGCATCCATTCAGTGCCAGTATCCACTAAGTGCCAGCATCCCTTCAATGCCAGCATCCATTTAGTGCCAGTATCCACTCACTTCTAGCATCCATTCAGTGCCAGCATCCATTCAGTGCCAGCATCCATTTAGTGCCAGCATCCATTCACTTCCAGTATCCATTAAGTGCCAGCATCCATTCATTTCTAACAATCATTCAGTGCCAGCTTTCACTCAGTACCAGCATCCATTCAGTCCCAGCATCCATTCAGTGCCAGCATCCCCTCAGTGCCAGTAGTCACTAAGTGCCAGTATACATTCAGTGCCAGCATCCATTCAATGCCAGCATCCACTCTGTGCCAGCATTCACTCAGTGCCAGAATCCATTCAGTGCCAGCATCCATTCAGAGCCAGTATCCACTCAATGCTAGCATCCATTCAGTGCCAGCATCCGTTCAGCGCCAGCATCCATTTAGTGCCAGCATCCATTCACTTCCAGCATCCATTCAGTTCCAGCATCCATTCACTTCCAGTATCCATTAAGTGCTAGCATCCATTCATTTCCAACATCCATTCAGTGCCAACATCCATTCAATGCCAACAACCATTCAGTGCCAGCATCCATTCAGTACCAGCATCCATTCAGTACAAGCATCTATACAGTGCCAGCAACTAATCAGTGCCAGCAACCATTCAGTCCCAGCATCCATTCAGTACCAGCATCCATTCAGTACCAGCATCCATTCAGTACAAGCATCTATACAGTGCCAGCAACTAATCAGTGCCAGCAACCAATCAGTGCCAGCAACCATTCAGTGCCAGCAACCATTCAATGCCAACCTATCAGTGCCAGCATCCATTAAGTGACAGCATCCATTGAGTGCCAGTATCCGTTCAGTGCCAGTATCCATTCATTGCCAGTATCCATTCAGTACCAGCATCCATTCATCGCCAGTATCCATTCAGTGCCAGCATCCAATCAGTGCCAGCATCCATTCAGTGCCAGCAGCCACTCAGTGCCAGTACTCAGTGCCAGCAGCCACTCAGTGCCACTATTCACTCAGTGCCAGTATTCACTCAGTGCCGGCATCCAATAAGTGCCAGTATTCACTCAGTGCCGGTATACATTCAGTGCCAGCGTCCATTCAATACCAGCATCCACTCAATGCCAGTATTCACATCGTGCCAGCATCCATTCAGTGCCAGTATCCATTCACTGATAGCATCCCTTCAGTGCCAGTATCCATTCAGTGTCAGAATCCATTCAGTGCCAGTATCCGTTCAGTGACAGTATCCATTCAGTGCCAGTATCCATTCAGTACCAGTATCCATTCAGTGCTAGTATCCATTCAGCACCAGTATCCATTCAGTGCCAGTATCCACTCAGTGCCAGCATACATCCAGTGCCAGCATCAATTTAGTGCCAGCATCCATTCACTTCAAGCATCTATTCATTGCCAGCATCCATTCACTGCCAGCATCCAGTCACTGCCAGTATCCACTCACTTCCAGCATTTATTCACTGCCAGAATCCATTCAATGCCAGCATCCATTCACTGACAGCATCCATTCAGTGCCAGTACCCATTCACTGCCAGTATGCATTCACTGCCAACATCCATTCAGTGCTGGTATCCATTCAGTGCTGGTATCCATTCAGTGCCAATATCCATTCAGTACCAGCATCCATTCACTGCCAGCATCCATTCACTGCCAGTATTCACTCACTTCCAGCATCTATTCACTGCCAGAATCCATTCAATGGCAGCATCCATTCACTGCCAGCATCCATGCAGTGCCAGTAGCCACTCACTTCCAGCATCCATTCAGTGCCAGCTTCCATTCAGTATCAGTATCCAGTCAGTACCACTATCCATTCAGTGCCAGTATCCATTCAGTGCCAGCATCCATTCAGTGCCAGTATCCATTTATGCCAGCATCCATTCAGTGCTAGCATAAATTCAGTGCCAGAATCCATTCAGTGCCAGTAACCGTTCAGTGACAGTATCCATTCTGTACCAGTATACATTCAGTGCCAGCATCCACTCACTTCCAGCATCCATTCACTTCCAGCGTACATTCATTACCAGAATTTTTTCAATGCCAGCATCCATTCAGTGCCAGTATCCGTTCAGTGCTGCCAGTGTCCAGTCAGTGCCAGTATCCATTCAATACCGGTATCCAGTTAGTGCAAGCATCCACTCACCTCCAGCATCCATTCACTTCCAGCATCCATTCATTGCCAGCATCCATTCAGCGCCAGTATCCATTCAGTGCCAGTACCTGTTCAGTGCCATTCATTGCTAGTATAAATTCAGTACCAGCATCTATTCATTGCCAGTATCCATTCAGTGCCAGCATCCACTAACTTCCAGCATTCATTTAGTGCTAGCGTCCACTCCCAGCATCTATTCAGTGCCAGGATTCACTTTCAGCATCCATTCAGTGCCAGTATCCATTCACTGCCAGCATCTATTCAGTGCCAGCATCCACTCACTTCCCGTATTCATTCAGTGCCAGCATCCACTCACTTCCAGCATCCATTCAGTGCCAACATTAACTTTCAGCATCCATTCATTGTCAACATCCACTCATTCCCAGCATCCATTCAGTGTCAGTATCCATTCATTGCCAGCATCCACTCAGTGCCAGTATGCACCCAGTGCCAGTATTCACTAAGTGCCAGTATACATTCAGTGCCAGCATCCACTCTGTACCAGTATTCACTCAGTGCCAGCATCCATTCAGCGCCAGTATCCACTAAGTGCCAGTATCCATTCAGTGCCAGCATCCATTTAGTGCCAGCATCCATTTAGTGCCAGCATCCATTCACTTCCAGTATCCATTAAGTGCCAGCATCCATTCATTTCCAACATCCATTCAGTGCCAACATTCATTCAATGCCGGCAACCACTCAATGCCAACAACCATCCAGTGCCAGCAACAATTCAGTCCCAACATCCATTCAGTGCCAGCATCCACTCAGTGCCAGTACTCACTCAGTGCCAGCATCCACTCAGTGCCAGTATTCATTCAGTGCCAGTATCCATTCAGTGCCAGCATCCATTCAGTGCCAGTATCCACTAAGTGCCAGCATCCATTTAGTACCAGCATCCATTTCGTGCCAGTATACACTCCCAGCATCCATTCAGTGCCAGCATCCATTCAATGCCAGCATCCATTCAGTGCCAGCATCCATTCAGTGCCAGCATCCATTTATTGCCGGCATCCACTCACTTCCAGCATCCATTCAGTGCCAGCATCCATTCACTTCCAGTATCCATTAAGTGCCAGCATCCATTCATTTCCAACATCCATTCAGTGCCAACATCCATTCAATGCCAGCAACCATTCAATGGGAACAACCATTCAGTCCCAGCATCCATTTAGTACCAGCATCCATTCAGTGCCAGTATCCATTCAGTGCCAACAACCAATCAGTGCCAGCAACTATTCAATGCCAACAGCCTATCAGTGCCAGCATCCATTGAGTGCCAGCATCCATTGAGTGCCAGTATCCGTTCAGTGCCAGTATCCATTCATTGCCAGTATCCATCCAGTAGCAGCATCCATTCATTTCCAGCATCCATTCAGTGCCAGCATCCATTCACGCTCAGCATAAATCCAGTGCCAGTATCCACTAAGTGCCAACATCCATTCAGTGCCAGCATCCATTTAGTGCCAGTATCCCACTAACTTCCAGCATCCATTCAGTGCCAGCATCCATTCAGTGCCAGCATCCACTCACTTCCAGCATCCATTCAGTGCCCGCATCCATTCATTTCCAACATCCATTCAGTGCCAGCAACCATTCAATGTCAACAACCATTCAGTGCCAGCATCCATTCAGTACCAGCACCCATTCAGTGCCAGCATCTATTCAGTGCCAGCAACCAATCAGTGCCAGCAACCATTCAGTGCCAGCAACCATTCAATGCCAACATCCTATCAGTGTCAGCATCCATTGAGCGCCAGCATCCATTCAGTGCCAGTATACGTTCAGTGCCAGTATCCACTTCCAGCATCCATTCAGTGCCAGCATCCACTCAGTGCCAGCATCCATTCAGTGCCAGCATCCATTTAGTGCCAGCATCCACTCCCAGCATCCATTCACTTCCAGCATTCATTAAGTGCCAGCACTCATTCACTACCAACATCCATTCAGTGCCAGCAATCATTCAGTGCTAGCATCCATGCAATGCCAGCAACCATTCAGTGCCGACAGCCATTCAGTGCCAGCATCCATTCAGTAACAGCATCTATTCAGTGCCAGCATCTATTCAGTGCCAGCAACCAATCAGTGCCAGCAACCATTCAGTGCCAGTATCCATTCAGTATCAGCATCCATTAAGTGCCAGCAACCATTTATTGCCAGCAACCATTCAATGCCAACAACCTATCAGTGCCAGCATCCATTCAGTGCCAGCATCCATTAAGTGCCAGCAACCAATCAGTGCCAGCAACCATTCAATGGCAAGAACCATTCAGTGCCAACATCCATTCAGTGCCAGCATCCATTCAGTGCCAGCAACCAATCAGTGCCAGCAACCATTCAGTGCCAGCAACCATTCAATGCCACCAACCTATCAGTGCCAGCATCCATTCAGTGCCAGCATGTATTCAGTGCCAGCATCCATTAACTGCCAGCAACCAATCAGTGCCAGCAACCATTCAGTGCCAGTAACCATTCAATGCCAACAACCATTCTATCCCAGCATCCATTCAGTGCCAGCAACCAATCAGTGCCAGCATCCATTCAGTACCAGCATCTATTCACTTCCAGCATCCATTCAGTGCCAGCATCCATTCAGTGCCATCATGCATTAAGTGCCAACAACCAATCAGTGCCAGCAACCATTCAGTGCCAACAACCATTCAGTGCCAGCATCCATTCAGTGCCAGCATGTATTCAGTGCCAGCATTCATTAAGTGCCAGCAACCAATCAGTGCCAGCAACCATTCAGTGCCAGCAACCATTCAATGCCACCAACCTATCAGTGCCAGCATCCATTCAGTGCCAGGATGTATTCAGTGCCAGCATCCATTAAGTGCCAGCAACCAATCAGTGCCAGCAACCATTCAGTGCCAGCAACCATTCAATGCCAACAACCATTCAGTGCCAGCATCCACTCAGTGCCAGCAACCAATCAGTGCCAGCATCCATTCAGTGTCAGTACCCAGTCAGTACCAGCATCCATTCAGTGCCAGCAACCATTCAGTGCCAGCAACCATTCAATGCCAGCAACCATTCAATGCCAACAACCATTCAGTGCCATCATCCATTCAGTGCCAGCATCCATTCAGTGCCAGCAACCAATCAGTGCCAGCAACCAATCAGTACCAGCAACCATTCAGTGCCAGCAACCATTCAATGCCACCAACCTATCAGTGCCAGCATGTATTCAGTGCCAGCATCCATTCAGTACCAGCATTAACTGCCAGCAACCAATCAGTGCCAGCAACCATTCAGTGCCAGTAACCATTCAATGCCAACAACCATTCTATCCCAGCATCCATTCAGTGCCAGCAACCAATCAGTGCCAGCATCCATTCAGTACCAGCATCTATTCACTTCCAGCATCCATTCAGTGCCAGCATCCATTCAGTGCCATCATGCATTAAGTGCCAACAACCAATCAGTGCCAGCAACCATTCAGTGCCAGCAACCATTCAATGCCAACAACCATTCAGTGCCAGCATCCATTTAGCGCTAGAAACCAATCAGTGCCAGCATCCATTCAGTACCAGCACCCATTCACTTCCAGCATCCATTCAGTGCCAACATCCATTCACTTCCAGCATCCATTCAATGCCAGCAACCAATCAGTGCGAGCATCCATTCAGTGCTAGCAACCAATCAGTGCCAGCATCCATTCAGTGCCAGCATCCATTCAGTGCCAGCATCCATTCATTGACAGCATCCATTCAGTGCCAGCATCCATTCACTTCCAGCATCCATTCAGTACCAGCATCCATTCAGTGCCAGCAACTATTCACTTCCAGCATCCATTCAGTACCAGCATCCATTCAGTGCCAGCAACTATTCACTTCCAGCATCCATTCAGTATCAGCATACATTCAGTGCCAGCAACCATTCATTTCCAGCTACCATTCAGCGCCAACCATTCAGTGCCAGCATCAATGGATGTCCAGTATACTGATGCGCAGGGGAGAAATATTTATGTAAGTATAGACCAGGGGCATACTGGATGGGTTATGTACCATACTGAAGTAACGAACGAATGAAAACCACAAGTTTAGTAAGTACACTGAGCGACAATATTTTGAACATCGAGCGTCCAGTAACCAATGTACTTATGTTATTACTGAACACATACAAGTAATTCCTGAGCACATCTCTAAACTCGAGTAAATGCTTACCGAGCTCACACAAGTAACTGTTGATATAATTGTGACCACTTTCAACAGTTCTTCTACCCTCGCTACCCAGCCTGAGGCTAAGTTTCCTTGCTGATTGCCTGGTCAATCAGTCTGTTGGTGTAAGCGGCCCGCTGGCCCACTTGGAAAAAATAGCGGGCCAATTTCCTCTTGAAAAACCTTACATAATCGCGCATCATTACCAAGAATGTAACAGGATCGGGATGACAGGAGAGGTACACCTCCAGAGGTATCCAGTCTACGCACTACAATATTAACTTACTGGAGTAAGACATTGTAGGAGGTATAGCACAAACCAAGTGAAAAGCAATGGCGTCATAGTGACAATAGAGAACAATGTCAATAAGTACACTAACATAACTGTGTGTCAATAAGCACAATTAGAGAACACTGTCAATAAGGGCAACCAGAGAGCACTGTCAAACGGCGCGGCTAGAGAACACTGTCAGCAGGCACAATTAGGGAACAGTGTGTCAACATTCACGGTCCAAGACTCCTCAACCTGTTGCCGGAATGAGGGCAGAGATTTACTTGAGAAAACTAAACAATTATATCCTATAAGTGCTTGATCAGCTAGTCAGTGATAGCTGTGGACCTACGGACCGCTAGCACCAACAGCTCGACGAACCAAGCGGTTAACAGGTAAGCCTGGTCCAGGGTCAGGCTTCCCTGGTATATGCCTGGCCAAACAGGCTATTGTTGCTGGAGGCCACTGGCCCACATATCCGTCACAGCCTGCTTGATCCGGCACTTGACGGAGGTAGTGATATACCTGTGTTGTACTGCTAGTATCACTGTCTTGTGTTCTTGAACTTTGAATTGTTTCATAAGTGCGGGGCATCTTACATCTCCATCTTGCTGACGTATCCACGTGTGCAGTGGCAGCCCAACAAGTAAGTTTTTCCCTGTGAATTTTCAGTACTGTATTTACACGCACGGCCTTTCATGGCTAGTGCCACAGTGATGTGTTTATTCTGAGCCAACCTGTTAGATCAAATGGAAGTCATTTTCTCTCTTAATGACACATTAACATGGAACTCCAGTTTATGAAGTTTATAAACAAGATATTCAACCAGTAGTAGTCTTAAATATCGCAGAGCACAAACTGCACTGCTGACATGTGTTTACCAAAGATTACATACTAACAAACGATCAACATCGCTGATCTAACAACAACTGTCTCATGCCCTCCATCCTTGCCAATCCTTCATCTTCCCTTTTTGTTGAATCGATCTGCATGCTTCGCCTGGGTGGCCACGCTTCTGTTGTCACGGACGAAATCCACCAATAAGCAGAAAAAAACACATCCATAAATTGAGGAGAACATTAAAGTAATTACTGAGCGTAAACAATTACTGAGTGCAATGCAATCAATGAAAGCAATCGAGTTATTCCTGAGTGCACACCTGTAACATACCTTTGATTGTTTTTCAGAGTAATACTCCAGCACCCGGCCTGAGGCCACACTGCCCTGCTGTTGCTCCCCGTGGTACGTAGCCTTACACAGTCATGCCTGGAGGGTGTTTCGGGAGTTGAACTCCCCGCAGCCTGGTCCATGACCAGGTGGATCAGAGCCTGATCAACTAGGCTGTTACTGCTGCCGGCACGCAAACCAACGTACGAACCACAGCCCGGTTGGTCAGGTACTGACTTTAGTTGCTTGTCCAGCTCTCTCTTGAAGACAGCCAAGGGTCTATTGGTAATCCCCCTCATGTATGCTGGAAGGACCCTGACACATATTGTGTTCTTAGAGTACTCATGGCGCCTCTGCTTTTCATTGGGGGGAGGGGGTGTTGCACCGCCTGCCGAATCTTTTGTTTTCATAGGGAGTGATTTCCGTGTGCAGATTTGGGACCAGTCGCCTGTGTTCCAAGAAGTACAGATCAAGGAAATTCAACCATTTCCAGTAATTTAGGTGTTATATTGTTTGTATTTATACGTGCAGTGAAAGTTCTCTGTATATTCTCCAAGTCTGCAATTTCGGCTGCCTTCAAACGGACCGTCAGTGTACAACAGTACTCCAGCTTAGAAAGAACAAAAAATTTGAAAAGAATCATCACTGGCTTGGCATCCCTAGTTTTGAAGGTTCTCATTATCTATCCCATCATTTTCATAGCAAATGCGTTAGAGACATTGTTATGATCCTTGAAAGTGAAATGATCTGACATTATCACTCCCAGATCCTTCACATTAGTTTTTCACTCTATTGTGTGCTTAGAATTTGTTTTATGCTCCGATCCAGTTTTTATTTCTTCGAGTTTTCATCACATCAGGCATGATACATTTTCTGTAAGAATTTGTCTGTGTTCTTGAGAACTCTCTTTGTTGCTATGGAAAAAACTAGTGTTTTAATGTTGTAGACGAGACAAGCCAGGTGAACCGTTAACATGTGGAATAGAGGGTTTAGGAGTGGGGAAGGTTATCGATTAGGGAGGGAAAAAACCTCAGAGTCCTAAATATGTACTCGAGGGAAACGACGATACAAAGTCCTAAATACGGACTTATTGGAACAAATGAGAGATATATAATATATACGTGGAAGGTGGTTGAGAGCCTGGTCCCAAATCTTCACACTTCCATAACACACTGGAGTGAGATATATGAGACATTGTGTAAAGTAAGCACAGTGAAGAACATTGTATCAACATCCGTGGGCCCAGACTGTTCAACACACTACCACAAGATATCTCCAACATTGCCGGAACAGGTTTAGAAGTTTTCAAGGAAAAAGTGGACATTATCTTCGTCAAGTGGACTAGCGTGCCACTAGCAGTAGCAGCCTGGTTGATCAGGCAAGCACCAGACAAGCCTGGCCCAGGGCCGAACTGCGAGAGTAGGGCAGTTCTCGAAAGTCTTTCAAGGAACAGCTGTGTTGTCATGATTAACCTTAAACCTTGATCATAAGATCAGTTAGCTGAAAGCTCCTAGTAAGTTTAGTGCCTAGCCCAAGACTGAATTTAACACAGTTAAGTCAGACTAGGAATATAGGCCTAAACACCATAAGGTACAGCCATTGTCTCACCTCCTTGGACCTGCAACATGGTAACAGTGCCAGGCCTAAAGTTTTGAATACCGGGCACGGTGCAGTCACTTTTGGGGCCGGTGCTGAACAGACCCTTACCGTGACGCTAAATGAAGGTACGGGATAATTCTTGCATTTAATTATGGGATCCTCAATCCTATAGTGTAGAGTAAGGAATGAGGAATCTCTACATCTATGATACACCAAGGCGTACCTTAGATGACTCCACAACATATTAAGCCCCTGTACCCGGAAGCTCTCTAGATGAGTCAGTACCTTACCAGTGTTAGCATATTGCGCAGTTCCGTAGCACAAAGGTATTTTTTATCGGCTTGAATCATGAGGCTATCGGTGTGTATGGTGTCTCCAGGAGGACACATCAGTCAGTCTACACGCTGGTAAGTGTAAACCAGAGTATATTTTTCCCACAGACCATCGGAAAAGAACGGTCTATTGATGGTATACTAGGCGTGGGGTGGCAGAAGTTTACCATGGATTTTAATTTATGATATTTAGTCAGTGTCAGTCAGGTTAAGACCTCTCTCGACAATCGCAGCAACATTTCTGACATCTCTTGGCCGCAGGTTGAAGAGTCTGGGGTCACGGTTGTTGACATAGTGCCCTTTCACTGGGTTTATTCTACATTCCTTCTCTCTCTCTCTCTCTCTCTCTCTCTCTCTCATTGGTGAAGAGTGCAAATAAATAATTACTGTGTCCAGGAAGAGCCGAGGTGAAGAGCCTCAGGTTTTTCCTTTTATTACAAAGCAGCAGATGTTTTGGGTTAGTACTCTAAACACTGTTTGAAACAATCAAACTTACACTATCACTATTAACTTGCTACCAAATCAATGTTACATAAATCATAATGATAAAGCAAGTAAAACTATTCAAAGTCTATTTTACAATGTCGTGACCAATATCACAGCCAGGAAGATGACGGAGTGGATAATGAGAAGTTTCAAATCAAGGGAAATAGTGCAAGTGGTAACAATTTTCAAATCACTTGTGCTTTCTGCTTTCGAATATTGCTCAGTGTTGTCGGCGCCGTTCAGGGCGGGAGAGGTATTACAGTCAATGAAGCATTTAAATTACTGGGAATGCTTTAAAGTCCTAAATATGTACTGAATGAAGCGGAGGATACATGATAATATATATCTGGAAAGTACTCGAGGGCCTTGTCCCAAATCTGCACTCTGCCATAACATACTTGAGTGAGAGTAATGGAAGGAAGTGCAAAACAAACCCAGTGAAAAGCAAAGGTGCAAATGGCACAATCAGAGAATATTACATCAACATTCGTGGCCCCAGACTATTCAACATCTTACCAGAAGATATTAGAAACACGGCTGGAACAAGTGTAGAAGTCTTCAAGAGGAAACTGGACAAGTATCTTCATCAAGTGCCAGATCAACCAGGCTGTGATGGATATGAAGGTCAGCAGGCCACTAGCAGCAACACCCTGTTTGACCAGGCAAGCACCAGACGAGCCTGGCCCAAGGCCGAGCTCTGAGAGTAGAAAAACTCTCGGAACTCATCAAAGGTACCTCCAGTACCTGAGTGCTAGTGTCAGCTTCACCTCCAGTACCTGAGTGCTAGTGTCAGCTTCACCTCCAGTACCTGAGTGCTAGTGTCAGCTTCACCTCCAGTACCTGAATGCCAGTGCCAGATTCACTTCCAGTACCTGAGTGCTAGTGTCAGCTTCACCTCCAGTACCTGAATGCCAGTGCCAGATTCACTTCCAGTACCTGAGTGCTAGTGCCAGCTTCACCTCCAGTACCTGAATGCTAGTGCCAGCTTCACCCCCAGTACCTGAGTGCTAGTGAAAGCTTCACCTCCAGCACCTGAATGCTAGTGCCAGCTTCACCTCCAGTACCTGAATGCTATTGCCAGCTTCACCTCCAGTACCTGAATGCTAGTGCCAGCTTCACCTCCAGTACCTGAATGCTATTGCCAGCTTCACCTCCAGTACCTGAATGCTAGTGCCAGCTTCACCTCCAGTACCTGAATGCTAGTGCCAGCTTCACCTCCAGTACCTGAATGCTAGTGCCAGCTTCACCTCCAGTACCTGAGTTCCAGTGCCAGATTCACCTCCAGTACCTAAGTGCTAGTGCCAGCTTCACCTCCAGTACCTGAATGCTAGTGCCAGCTTCACCTTCAGTACCTGAATGCTAGTGCAAGCTTCTCCTCCAGTACCTGAGCTCCAGTGCCAGATTCACCTCCAGTACCTAAGTGCTAGTGCCAGCTTCACCTCCAGTACCTGAGTGCTAGTGCCAGCTTCACTTCCAGTGCCTGAATGTTAGTGCCAGCTTCACCTTCAGTACCTGAGTTCTAGTGCCAGATTCACATCCAGTACCTGAGTGCTAGCGCCAGCTTCACCTCCGGTACTTGAGTGCTAGTGCCAGTTTCACCTCCAGTATCTGAATGATAGTGCCAGCTTCTCCTCCAGTACCTGAGTTCTAGTGCCAGATCCACCTCCAGTACCTGAGTGCTAGTGCCAGCTTCATCTCCAGTACCTGAATGCTAGTCCCAGAATCTCCTCCAGTACCTGGGTTCTAGTGCCAGATTCACCTCCAGTACCTGAGTACTAGTGCCAGCTTCACCTTCAGTACCTGAGTTCTAGTGCCAGATTCACCTCCAGTACCTAAGTGCTAGTGCCAGCTTCACCTCCAGTAATTGAGTGCTAGTGCCAGCTTCACCTCCAGTACCTGAATGCTAGTGCCAGAATCTCCTCCAGTACCTGGGTTCTAGTGCCAGATTCACCTCCAGTACCTGAGTACTAGTGCCAGCTTCACCTTCAGTACCTGAGTTCTAGTGCCAGATTCACTTCCAGTACCTAAGTGCTAGTGCCAGCTTCACCTCCAGTACTTGAGTGCTAGTGCCAGCTTCACCTCCAGTACCTAAGTGCTAGTGCCACATTCACCTCCAGTACCTAAGTGCTAGTGCCACATTCACCTCCAGTGTGAGTGCTAGTGCCAGCTTCACCTCCAGTATCTAAGTGCTAGTGCCAGCTTCACCTCCAGCCAGTTCACCTGTCTCTGACTTTCAATCCTCATTACATACCAGTATATATACACCGAGAGGTATTAGTCAGTGCTAGACTAAAGCTAAGCTATATTATGGCAGTTCAGTTCAGTGTGGAAATTTCAGTCACATGAAACATAAAGGGTGTGCGGAGGGTCTAAACATCTAGTCATTTACAGACACGTCCAAACAAACCATATACAGGAAATGTCAAATTATTTTACTGCTAATGATACGATATCTGAAATCCTGAGACTGTAGCCACAATTTACACCGGCGATATTAATGTGTTTATTATTTGATGAGATTGTAACCTAGAAAGTGATCAATGTTTACATTGGTAATAGTAAGTATTTTAAGATCGTATTTTTGCGTGTTTCGCCGAATAGATTAACTATAAGACTAGATTGTAATAAATAAAATTACTGTAATATCTTAATGACTCACGAAATCGTGGTCACAGTGGCGCTTATGCTAACCTTCCTATGGTGTAGAAATATACCTAGTTGGATGAATCTTATTGAAGCTAGCTGGCCCAGTGACTAACGCGACGGTCTGGAGTTTTGAGACTCTGACCGCGGGTTCAAACCCCACCCGTGGTATGGTTTATATCTTAATGACGTAGGTAAGTATGACAAAGACCTTCTGTGACCACTGTAATCAATATTTTTTTTATTTCAGAAAACTAAACAAAAAGCTTATAGAAGCTTTTAGAAGAGATATTAAAGGAAGAATCAAAGAAGGTGCAAAAAAAGAGAGAGAATGTTAATCAGATATAGAAACAAACCAACAGAGAGGAAGGGATGGTAAATGACGTAAAAAACCCAAGATTAAAGACAGATAACATGATAAAGGAGAAAGGGGACAATATACAAGAAATAAGACGTATGTAAACAGAGACAAGAGATGCCAGGAAACACAGAGGGAAAGGAAGACTGACGTATGAACATCAGACGAAAACCAGAGGTGCTGTGAGATACGCAAAGAACGAGAGAAGAGATAGGAGAGGCAGTAGTGATTATGATAAAAGCAACCCTAGGGAGAGAGATCTCGCCCTAGCAAGTGAGTCTGTGGGAAAAGAGCACAAGCACCACTAGAGGGAGGTAAAGGAAATATAGTACGAGATGAGCATGTGAGTAGCTGAAGACATGCGTGGGTGTGTAAGATCACAGTGTTCACCGGCGGTAGGAAGACGCCCTTATTAATACTATTTACAACAAAATGGACGAGGGATATGGTGCCGGGAAATAATCACATAAAAAAAGGACCATCCAGATTCAAAAAGGTCTACAATTTACAGGGTGGGGCGGGGGCAGATAGGGAGCAGAGAGGCGGGAAAGAGGACATCTTTCTCGGAGGGGAGCGACCATCCCCATGGGAGGAGGGAACTCCCATGCAGCTGACGTAATTAACAACAATAGGGCACTCCATCCACCCCCATCTCTACCCTCCCTACACCTCCGCACATTCACTATATCTACCCTCCCTACACCTCCGCACATTCACTATATCTACCCTCCCTACACCTCCGCACATTCACTATATCTACCCTCCCTACACCTCCGCACATTCAC
This sequence comes from Cherax quadricarinatus, assembly GCF_038502225.1. NCBI lineage: Eukaryota > Metazoa > Arthropoda > Malacostraca > Decapoda > Parastacidae > Cherax > Cherax quadricarinatus. Next base: position 36,562,267 of record NC_091303.1, on the reverse strand, counting down.
TATATCTACCCTCCCTACACCTCCGCACATTCACTATATCTACCCTCCCTACACCTCCGCACATTCACTATATCTATACCCTCCCTACACCTCCGCACATTCACTATATCTACCCTCCCTACACCTCCGCACATTCACTATATCTACCCTCCCTACACCTCCGCACATTCACTATATCTACCCTCCCTACACCTCCGCACACTCACTATATCTACCCTCCCTACACCCCACCCTCTCTTCTTTTTTTATTTACACAAAAACAAGAAAAAAAACAAATTCGTCACTAGGCTAGCGCCATCGCCGTTTATATTCTTGAGTTTATAATGACTGCGCATTCTCATGTACTGAGTTATATCTTACATATGTAGTTAAGATACACTGTATTACGACTTCCATATTCCTCTACCTCTCCCTTTTTTTAAGCAAAATCAAGGGAAAAACTACATCAAGAATCGAGACCTTGTTAAAGGAGATGGAACATACACTGATGACAATAAGGAAACTACTGAAATACTGAAGATGCAATATGACTCTTAGCTTCAGTATGCCATTAATCAGTCTAAAGAGTGACAATCAATGAGTTTTTCATGGATGAGACTCAGAAATCTGCTGACATCTCCATTATCTCTGAGATAACTCTAACCCCACTTGACTTCGAAAAAGCCATTGACTGCATGTCTCCGCACTCTGCCCGAGGCCTCTTATTCATGGAACTCCATTTTCATCAAGAACCGCCAGAAGCCACTATCTCGTGCCTAGAATATTCTATGGAGAAGCCTGGATACAGGCTTGGCAGTAAAGCAATCGATGAAAAAAAGACAGACAGATAGCGTTGACACACCAAATCATTAAAATTTTTGTCAGAGTTTTAAGAAGAAGAAATGTGCATGAGGGGCGTGTTTAGATGTTCGGCCGTTGAGTACGCAGCACCTGTATGGAACCTTGCCCTGCTAAAACAGATAGAACTCAAGGAAATCCATACCTATGTCCTTTGATATACCTTTGAAGGGTTAAGAGAAATTTCCTACTCCCGCAGCACGGACCTGGGCCAGGCTTATCTGGTGCTTGCCTGGTCAACCAGGCTATTGCTGCTGGTGGCCCGCTGGCTCACATATCCATCACAGACTTGATTGATTCTGCACTTGGAGGAAGGTATTTGTCGAGTTTCCTCTTGGTGTCTGAGTTAAGGGAAATGGGCTACAGAGAATGTGAGAGTTGTATCGTGCCGCCTGAAGAATATGGTCACGATATACAGACCATTAATGTGCATACACAAGGAGAGGATATTTATCAGCAATAAAAGAGGAAGAAGACATGGTTGGAAATTATACATCTACGTGGATATCAGAAACCAACTCTTCAATATTCTAATGATGGGAATGAAGTGAATACTGCCAGAATGGAAGTGAACTCCATACACGGGTTCAAAAAATTATATAACCGGACTATTTCACATTACACGGTCGAAATGTTACGTGCGCGCGCACACACGCACGCACGCACACGCACACGCACACGCACACACACACACACACACACACACACACACACACACACACACACACAAAGTATATCATAAATACCTGTCCAAGAAGAGAGCGCGAGCAGGTAGGTGCAGCAAGCCAGGTAAGGAGGCTGAGCGTGATGCTTTGGGCAGGAGGGATTGTACTCACCCCTTACTGTCTAGCATACAGTCTCTTCTGTACAGCCACGCACTGAACACTTGTTCTCATTTGATCACAACAAACGAGGGGGATATATCGCCATTTATATTGCGCACACTACAAGGTTTCACAACAGAAAAAGGTCTCTATTTAAGGCTGGTCATATGTAACGGATATAAAACAGTTAACGAAGTAACACAGTGATAATTACAATCGCCTACAAACACACTAGAATTACCAAGATATGTATTATACTACAGGCAAGGCTACATATTTTAGGAAAAATAACACAATCAAAATTTCAATTTGGCAGTACTGACATATATCAATTTGTCAATTGTTTAATAGTTTGAGAGGCTTGCGTAGCTACACTGGGCAGCCTTATAACTCCACGAACACAACTTGAATATTACTTATGGCGTAAAAGCCAACCTCTTACACAACAATATTACACAAGTATTAAATATATTAGAGACGCGATGGACATCACTGGGGAGTATGGTTTTCTACACGTGCAGCAGGCCTTGACACGCAGGTGAGATGCGGCCAGTAAAGGTGCAGGTGTGAGGCAGTTCGTCTTGAGGAAGCTGAGTACACGCTGCCCTCCCTCAGACAACACTGATGCCAGCACCTCTGGTGGACACTGCCAAGCCTACGCCCACTGTTCTTCCCTCCACACCAGCATTAGAACACCTTAACAATAACACCTTACACTCAGTGACTTGCCTTACTATACTAAGTAACAAGGGGTTGAAACAGTTGCTGCCCCTCTTTCATCTGCGTCGCGGAGGCAAGTGCCACACTAAAAGCTGCGACACCTCAGAAGGTTATGGAACTCTGCGGTGCGAGGCGATAAGAGCAGGAGTCAGAAGCTGTGATGGCAAGCCAGGTGCCGAGAGTGGTAGCGGGAGCACTGAGGCCCTGATGATGCTCACACCAGCACACACACTCACACAGCACGCGCCGCCACACAGGCACACGAACACGCACAGCACGCGCCGCCACTCCCCCCGTCCCTACACACACAAGACCATCATCAAGGAGACAGGTGATGAAAAAGATAAAATGAACCACAGGAATCTAATAAGTATTTCTTTGGTATTAGGACGAGTCAAAATAAGAATAACTTGGATGAGTCAGAGGTGGAGGCAGATTCAAGAATAGATATGATAGGGCCAGAGAAGAAAGACATCAGTGATAACGATCAAAGTAGTCTAGGAGGGGGCCAGGAGCTATCTCGATCCCCTCAAACACAGCTCGATAAATGCACACGTGTACGCACGCATGCACACACACACGGACAAAATGGTAACACACACACACACACACACACACACACACACACACACACACACACACACACACACACACACACACACACACAGGTAAGAGAGAACGTGCAAGCAGGGAAAGTGAGGCTCACAACACGGGGGCAAAAGAAGCGAAGCTTTTATACAAGGACGAAACAAAAAAAAATTATGAAACACAGAAGAACAGGGTCACTAAGAGAACGGGCAGGGGGGGGGGATTTAACCGGGCCGGGGGACTCGGGGGATGGAGCAGGGGCTGCGGAGAGAGAGGAAGTGAAGAAGAATAAGAGGAGATAATTAAAGCGAAAAAGAATAGAATTGCAGAGAACAGCAAGGAGATTATTAGTGTGAGAATGACTCAGTGAAGAACAGACTGCACCAGAAATACTGAAAAAAGAGACTGCATAAGAAAATAGAGAGAGAGAGAGAGAGAGAGAGAGAGAGAGAGAGAGAGAGAGAGAGAGAGAGAGAGAGAGAGAGAGAGAGTGAGTGAGTGCCCGGGGAAGAAGTTGATATCCTTGGGGAGAAATTCACTCCAAACTGACCATGAAGAACCACGTTGTAAATCTCGCAAACAAGGCAGCCAAGAAGCTTACAGCACTTCGACTTATCTCGCATCTGCTCGACAGTAGGGGTTGCAAGATTATGTACGAGGCACAAGTACGCTCACACCTTGAGTATGCTCCACTTCCTTGATCTGTCTGCCCCTCATCTCATCAGCGACTGCTTGACAGAGTAGAGAACAGAACAAGACGCCTCATCTCTCGCCTGGACCCATCATGGATAGATATGTCATTTCAGCAGAGCCTTCAACACAGGAGGGATGTGGGCGGCCTTACTGTCATACACAAGGCTAATATTAATATTGTCCAGTACCACACTAAGCTCCACTCCGAGGACAGCGAGAAGTAAGCTTCTACACAACAAGACGGGCAGCAAACAACAATTTGACAGTATCCTACTCCAGAACACTGCTTCATCTGAGATCACATATTCCTAGGAAGACGCGTGTCTGAACTTGTTCGTACAGCATCAATGAAATAGTTGACCAAATGTAATCGCTGGCTTACAGATGGCTCCAGCTTCATCCTGTTCCATATTTGTATATTTCATAACAACAAAAAGGCTTTCAAATGAGCTGACGTAGTTAATAGTTCTTACTTTGCAAATAAAGTTTGGAACCATATCCTAACCTTGTAAAACCCTGTGTTAAAAAACAGAGAGAGAAAAAAAGGGGGGGGGGAGAGTTGGCGGAAGGGAGAGAAGGAGAATGATGATCTTGGTTTAGAAGACTGCTGGGTGTTCGAGATGAAGGGAGGTGGGGAGGGGAGATGAGAGGAAGAAAGATGAGAGAAAGATAAAAAAGAATAACACAAGAGGGAGTGAACCTGAGAGGGAGGTAAGATGAGAGGGAAGTGAGATGAGAGGGAGGCTAGATGAGAGGAAGATGAGAAGAAAAGATGAAGAAGAGATGTGAGGGAGGTATGATGAGAGGGAGGGCAGATGAGAGGGAGGGCAGATGAGAGAGAGGGCAGATGAGAGGGAGGGGAAATGAGAGGGAGGGGAGATGAGAAAGAAGGGAGATGAGAAGGGATACGAGAGGACGGGGTTTGAGATTGACAGAGGGATGAGAGGGAGGGGGAGGGAAGTAAGACTCACACAAAGATAGCTGAATGGCGAGTACAAGTAGAGGAGAGCCCAGAGGGTTAACACAACATTCACTCACCATTCCAACACTCACACAACAACAACAACAACAACAACAACAACAACAACAATAATAATAATAATAATAATAATAATAATAATAATAATAATAATAATAATAAAATATAAGCTTATTTGATAAATTAGACACATATGCAACACTTGAGTATCTTAAATGAGGAAACGTTTCGCCACACCGTGGCTTCATCAGTCCATACAAAGGAGAATGGTGAACAACAGGAGTTTGAGGTAATCAGTCCCTCAGCCTTGAGTCCTGGAGGTTACCTGGAGGTTATTCCGGGGATCAACGCCCCCGCGGCCCGGTCCATGACCAGGCCTCCCGATGGATCAGGGCCTGATCAACTAGGCTGTTACTGCTGGCCGCACGCAGTCCAACGTACGAGCCACAGCCCGGCTGATCCGGCACTGACTTTAGGTATCTGTCCAGCTCTCTCTTGAAGGCAGCCAGGGGGTTATTGGCAATTCCCCTAATGCTTGATGGGAGGCTGTTAAACAGTTTTGGGCCCCGGACACTTATGGTGTTTTCCCTTAGTGTACCAATGGCGCCCCTACTTTTTATTGGGGGCATTTTGCATCGCCTGCCCAGTCTTTTACTTTCGTAGGGAGTGATTTCTGTGTGCAGATTTGGGACCATTTCTTCCAAGATTTTCCAAGTGTAGATTATGATATATCTCTCCCTCCTGCGTTCCAACGAGTACAAGTCAAGTGCTTCCAAGCGTTCCCAGTAGTTAAGGTGCTTGACAGAACTTACACATGCAGTAAAGGATCTCTGTACACTCTCTAGATCTGCGATTTCACCTGCTTTGAATGGAGATGTTAATGTACAGCAGTATTCCAGCCTAGAGAGAACAAGTGATTTGAAAAGGATCATCATGGGCTTGGCATCTCTCGTTTTGAAAGTTCTCATTATCCATCCTATCATTTTCTTTGCACGTGCGATCGTGGCACTGTTGTGATCCTTGAAAGTGAGATCCTCAGACATTAGTACTCCCAGGTTCCTTACATTAGTTTTCCGCTCTATTGTATGGCCGGAGTCAGTAGTATACTCTGTTCTAGCTATTATCTCCTCCAGTTTTCCATAACGGAGTAGTTGGAATTTGTCCTCATTGAACATCATATTGTTTACCGTTGCCCATTGGAAAACTTTGTTTATATCTTCTTGGAGATTAACCGCGTCCTCAGCAGATGACAGCCTCATGCAGATCCTAGTATCATCCGCAAAGGATGACACGGTGCTGTGGTGTATATCTCTGTTTATGTCTGATATGAGGATAAGGAATAAGATGGGGGCGAGTACTGTGCCTTGTGGAACAGAGCTCTTCACTATGGCAGCCTCCGATTTAACTTGTTGACCACTACTCTTTGTGTTCGATTTGTTAGGAAGTTGAAGATCCATCTCCCCACTTTCCCAGTTATTCCTTTAGCACGTATTTTATGGGCTATTACGCCATGATCGCATTTGTCAAATGCTTTTGCAAAGTCTGTGTATATTACATCTGCATTCTGATTTTCTTCCAGTGCATCCAAGGCCATGTCATAGTGATCCAGTAGTTGTGAGAGGCAGGAGCGACCTGCCCTGAACCCATGTTGCCCTGGATTGTGCAGATTTTGGGAATCCAGGTGATTTGCAATCCTGCTTCTTAGCACTCTTTCAAAGATTTTTATGATGTGGGACGTCAGAGCTATTGGTCTATAGTTCTTAGCTAATGCTTTGCTGCCACCTTTATGGAGTGGGGCTATATCCGTTGTTTTAAGTGACTGTGGAATTTCACCCATGTCCAAGCTCCTCCTCCATAGTGTACTTAGGGCACGCGAGAGGGGTTTCTTGCAGTTCTTAATGAAAACAGAGTTCCACGAGTCTGGGCCCGGGGCTGAGTGCATAGGCATGTTGTCAATGGCTTTTTCGAAATCTATCGGAGTTAGGGTAATGTCGGAAATCTGGCATACATTTATGGAGTTTTGAGGCTCATTCATGAAGAAATCATTTGGGTCGTCGATCCTCAGACCGATTAGTGGTTCACTAAACACAGAGTCGTACTGGGATTTCAATATTTCACTCATTTCCTTGTTGTCATCTGTGTAAGTACCATCCTGTCTGAGTAAGGGCCCGATACTAGATGTGGTATTTGCCTTGTTTTTGGCATATGAAAAGAAATATTTTGAATTTCTTTCAATTTCACTAATAGCTTTAAGCTCCTCCTGCCTCTCCTGGTTCCTGTAAGAGTCATTTAGCTTAAGTTCGATAGTTTCCACTTCCCTGGTCAGCGCCTCCTTTCGTGTATCAGATGTTCTAGCACTCCTGAGGAGCTCAGTGACTCTTCGTCGTCTTCTGTAGAGGGAGCGTCTTTTTCTCTCCAGTTTACTCCTGCTCTTCTTCTTTCTTAGGGGAATATGCCTAGAACATGCTTCGGCTACCAGGAAGTTGATCCTTTCAAGGCACTGGTTTGGATCCATGTCATTTAAGACATCTTCCCAACATGTTTCGTTTAGGACATGGTTTACCTGGTCCCAGTTGATGTTCTTGTTGTTGAAGTTGTATTTTGTGAAGACAACTTCACAGGTACATGCATTCTGCTGATCAGGACCCCTATGCATGTACGTCTGGACTTCGATTAGGTTGTGATCGGAATTAGTTGTTTTTGATATTCTTATGTCTCTTATCAGGTCCTCATTATTTGTGAAGATAAGGTCAAGTGTGTTTTCTAGTCTTGTTGGCTCCACTATCTGCTGGCTTAAGGTGTGTTTTTCGCAGAGACTTAGTAGCTCATGTGTGTGTGACCTTTCATCTGCGCTACCTCCGGGGATTGTTTCAGCTATAACATTATTTGCTACATTCTTCCATTTTGTATGCCTTAGGTTGAAATCACCAAGCAGTAAGATGTTTGGGGATGGAGCTGGAAGGTTTTCCAAACAGTAATCAATTTTCAGTAGCTGTTCATTGAACTGTTGTGAGGTTGCATCTGGTGGCTTGTATACAACCACAATGACTAGGTTTTGGTTCTCGATCTTTAATGATAGAACTTCAACTACCTCATTTGTGGTGTTCAGCAACTCCGTGCAGATAAGGGACTCTTTGACATACAGGCCAACCCCCCCTTGTTGCCTGTTTTTTCTGTCGCATCTAAAAAGGTTGTAACCACTTATCCATATTTCACTGTCAAAGTGATCTTTTGTGTGAGTCTCTGTGAAGGCTGCAAACATTGCATTAGACGACGTAGTCTGTCCATCAATCTTGAAAAGAATACAGCATATGTGCGAAGTAGTGACTTATACACCGTAGGCAGGAGAGGTGCAGCAGTCAAAAGTGGTATCACATTTGACCAATGTGGAAGTAGGTCGTGCCCAACATACCCAAGTGTTGCATGTGTGTCTAATTTATTAAACTTGTCGGTTCTCTGAACCATTCATCTACATATGTGTATCTGTCTGTCACTCATCCATCAGAGTAGCATGAGTTTTATCAAATAACACCTGTCCCCTGTACTACAACACACTCTAGTGACCTAGTAGCAGTACTACAACACACACTAGTGACCTAGTAGCAGTACTACAACACACACTAGTGACCTAGTAGCAGTACTACAACAAACACTAGTGACCTAGTAGCAGTACTACAACAAACACTAGTGACCTAGTAGCAGTACTAAAACACTAGTGACCTAGCAGCAGTACTACAACAAACACTAGTGACCTAGCAGCAGTACTACAACAAAGACTAGTGACCTAGTAGCAGTACTACAACACACACTAGTGACCTAGTAGCAGTACTACAACACACACTATTGACCTAGTAGCAGTACTACAACAAACACTAGTGACCTAGTAGCAGTACTACAACACACACTAGTGACCTAGTAGCAGTACTACAACAAACACTAGTGACCTAGTAGCAGTACTACAACAAACACTAGTGACCTAGTACCAGTACTACAACACACACTAGTGACCTAGCAGCAGAACTACAACAAACACTAGTGACCTAGCAGCAGTACTACAACACTAGTGACCTAGTAGCAGTACTACAACAAACACTAGTGACCTAGTAGCAGTACTACAACAAACACTAGTGACCTAGTAGCAGAACAATAATAAACACTGGTGACCTAGTAGCAGTACTACAACAAACACTAGTGACCTAGTAGCAGTACTACAAACACTAGTGACCTAGTAGCAGTACTACAACAAACACTAGTGACCTAGTAGCAGTACTACAACAAACACTAGTGACCTAGTAGCAGTACTACAACACTAGTGACCTAGTAGCAGTACTACAACAAACACTAGAGACCTAGTAGCAGTACAACAACACTAGTGACCTAGTAGCAGTACTAACACAAACACTAGTGACCTAGTAGCAGTACTACAACAAACACTAGTGACCTAGTAGCAGTACTACAACAAACACTAGTGACCTAGTAGCAGTACTACAACACTAGTGACCTAGAAGCAGTACTACAACAAACACTAGTGACCTAGTAGCAGTACTACAACAAACACTATTGACCTAGTAGCAGTACTACAGCAAACACTAGTGACATAGTAGCAGTACTACAACACACACTAGTGACCTAGTAGCAGTACTACAACAAACACTAGTGACCTAGTAGCAGTACTAGAACAAACACTAGTGACCTATAGGAGTACTACAACAAACACTGGTGACCTAGTAGCAGTACTACAACAAACACTCGTGACCTAGTAGCAGAACTACAACAAACACTAGTGACCTAGTAGCAGTACTACAACAAACACTAGTGACCTAGTAGCAGTACTACAACACACACTAGTGACCTAGTAGCAGTACTACAACAAACACTAGTGACCTAGCAGCAGTACTACAACAAACACTAGTGACCTAGTAGCAGTACTACAACACACACTAGTGACCTAGTAGCAGCACTACAACAAACACTAGTGACCTAGTAGCAGTACTACAACAAACACTAGTGACCTAGTAGCAGTACTACAACACACACTAGTGACCTAGTAGCAGTACTACAACAAACACTAGTGACCTAGTAGCAGTACTACAACAAACACTAGAGAACTAGTAGCAGTACTACAACACTAGTGACCTAGTAGCAGTATTACAACACACACTAGTGACCTAGTAGCAGTACTACAACACACACTAGTGATCTAGTAGCAGTACTACGACACTAGTGACATAGTAGCAGTACTACAACACTAGTGACCTAGTAGCAGTACTATAACAAACACTAGTGACCTAGTAGCAGTACTACAACACACACTAGTGACCTAGTAGCAGTACTACAACACTAGTGACCTAGTAGCAATACTATAACAAACTCTAGTGACCTAGTAGCAGTACTACAACACACACTAGTGACCTAGTAGCAGTACTATAACAAACACTAGTGACCTAGTAGCAGTACTACAACACTAGTGACCTAGTAGCAGTACAACACTAGTGACCTAGTAGTAGAACTACAACACTAGTGACCTAGTAGCAGTACAACACTAGAGACCTAGTAGCAGTACTATAACAAACACTAGTGACCTAGTAGCAGTACTACAACACTAATGACCTAGTAGCAGTACTACAACACTAGTGACCTAGTAGCTGTACTATAACAAACACAAGTGACCTAGTAGCAGTACTACAACACTAGTGACCAAGTAGCAGTACTACAACACTAGTGACCTAGTAGCAGTACAACAAACACTAGTGACCTAGTAGCAGTACTACAACACACACTAGTGACCTAGTAGCAGTACTATAACAAACACTAGTGACCTACTAGCAGTACTACAACACACACTAGTGACCTAGTAGCAGTACTACAACAAACACTAGTGACCTAGTAGCAGTACTACAACACACGCTAGTGGCCTAGTAGCAGTACTACAACAAACACTAGTGACCTCGTAGCAGTACGACAACAAACACTAGAGACCTAGTAGCAGTACTACAACACACACTAGTGACCTAGTAGCAGTAGTATAACAAACACTAGTGACCTAGTAGCAGTACTACAACACACACTAGTGACCTATTAGCAGTACTACAACACACACTAGTGACCTAGTAGCAGTACTACAACACACACTAGTGACCTAGTAGCAGTACTACAACACACACTAGTGACCTAGTAGCAGTACTACAACACACACTAGTGACCTAGTAGCAGTACTACAACACACACTAGTGACCTAGTAGCAGTACTACAACACACACTAGTGACCTAGTAGCAGTACTACAACACACACTAGTGACCTAGTAGCAGTACTACAACACTAGTGACCTAGTAGCAGTATTACAACAAACACTAGTGACCTAGTAGCAGTACTACAACACTAGTGACCTAGTAGCAGTACTAAAACACTAGTGACCTAGTAGCAGTACTACAACACTAGTGACCTAGTAGCAGTACTACAATAAACACTAGTGACCTAGAAGCAGTACTACAACAAACACTAGTGACCTAGTAGCAGTACTACAACACTAGTGACCTAGTAGCAGTACTACAATAAACACTAGTGACCTAGTAGCAGTACTACAACACACACTAGTGACCTAGTACCAGTGCTACAACAAACACTAGTGACCTAGTAGCAGTACTACAACACACACTAGTGACCTAGTAACAGTACTACAACACTAGTGACCTAGTAGCAGTATTACAACACACACTAGTGACCTAGCAGCAGTACTACAACAAACACTAGTGGCCTAGTAGCAGTACAACACACTAGTGACCTAGTAGCAGTACAACAAACACTAGTGACCTAGTAGCAGTACTACAACACTAGTTACCTAGTAGCAGTACTACAACGAACACTAGTGACCTAGTAGCAGTACTACAACAAACACTAGTGACCTAGTAGCAGTACTACAACAAACACTAGTGACCTATTAGCAGTACTACAACAACCACTAGTGACTTAGTAGCGGTACTACAACACTAGTGACCTAGTAGCAGTACTAAAACAAACACTAATGACCTAGTAGCAGTACTACAACACTAGTGACCTAGTAGCAGTACTACAACAAACACAAGTGACCTAGTAACAGTACTATAACAAACACTAGTGACCTAGTAGCGGTACTACAACAAACACTAGTGACCTAGTAGCAGTACTGCAACAAACACTAGTGACCTAGTAGCAGTACTATAACAAATACTAGTGACCTAGTAGCAGTACTACAACAAACACTCGTGACCTAGTAGCAGTACTACAACAAACACTAGTGACCTAGTAGCAGTACAACAAACACTAGTGACCTAGTAGCAGTACTACAACACTAGTGACCTACTTGCAGCACTACAACACTAGTGACGTAGTAGCAGTACAACAAACACTAGTGACCTAGTAGCAGTACTACAACACTAGTGACCTAGTAGCAGTACTATAACAAACACTAGTGACCTAGTAGCAGTACTATAACAAACACTAGTGACCTAGTAGCAGTACAATACTAGTGACCTAATAGCAGTACTACAACAAACACTAGTGACCTAGAAGCAGTAGTACAACACTAGTGACCTAGTAGCAGTACTACAACAAACACTAGTGACCTAGAAGCAGTAGTTCAACACTAGTGACCTAATAGCAGTACTACAACAAACACTAGTGACCTAGAAGCAGTAGTACAACACTAGTGACATAGTAGCAGTACTATAACAAACACTAGTGACCTAGTAGCAGTACGACACTAGTGACCTAGTAGCAGTACTAAAACACTAGTGACCAAGTAGCAGTACTACAACAAACACTAGTGACCTAGTAGCAGTACTACAACACTAGTAACCTAGTAGCAGTACTAAAACACTAGTGACCTAGTAGCAGCATTACAACACTAGGGACCTAGTAGCAGTACTACAACAAACACTAGTGACCTAGTAGCAGTACTATAACAAACGCTAGTGACCTAGTAGCGGTACTACAACAAACACTAGTGACCTAGTAGCAGTACTACAACAAACACTAGTGACCTAGAAGCAGTACTATAACAAACACTAGTGACCTAGTAGCAGTACTACAACAAACACTAGTGACCTAGTAGCAGTACAACAAAAAATAGTGACCTAGTAGCAGTACAACAAACACTAGTGACCTAGTAGGAGTACTAGAACACTAGTGTCCTAGTAGCAGTACTACAACACTAGTGACCTAGTAGGAGTACTACAACAAACACTAGTGACCTAGTAGCAGTACTACAACACTAGTGGCCTAGTAGCAGTACTATAACAAACACTAGTGACCTAGTAGCAGTACTACAACACTAGTGACCTAGTAGCAGTACTACAACACTCGTGACCTAGTAGCAGTACTACAACAAACACTAGTGACCTAGTAGCAGTACTACAACACTAGTGCCCTAGTAGCAGTACTACAACAAACACTAGTGACATAGTAGCAGTACTAGAACAAACACTAGTGACCTAGTAGCAGTACTACAACAAACACTAGTGACCTAGTAGCAGTACTACAACACTAGTGACCTAGTTGCAGTACTACAACACTAGTGACGTAGTAGGAGTACAACAAACACTAGTGACCTAGTAGCAGTACTACAACACTAGTGACCTAGTAGCAGTACTTTAACAAACACTAGTGACCTAGTAGCAGTACAACACTAGTGACCTAATAGCAGTACTACAACGAACACTAGTGACCTAATAGCAGTACTACAACAAACACTAGTGACCTAGTAGCAGTAGTACAACACTAGTGACCTAGTAACAGTACTATAACAAACAGTAGTGACCTAGTAGCAGTACTATAACTAACAGTAGTGACCTAGTAGCAGTACTACAACACTAGTGACCTAGTAACAGTACTAAAACACTAGTGACCTAGTAGCAGTACTACAACAAACACTAGTGACCTAGTAGCAGTACTACAAAACTAGTGACCTAGTAGCAGTACTACAACAAACACTAGTGACCTAGTAGCGGTACAACACGTGACCTGGTAGCAGTACTACAACAAACATTAGTGACCTAGTAGCAGTACTACAACAAACACTAATGAACTAGTAGCAGTACTACAACACTAGTAACCTAGTAGCAGTACTACAACAAACACTAGAGACGTAGTAGCAGTACTACAACAAACACTAGTGACCTAGTAGCAGTACTACAACAAACATTAGTGACCTAGTAGCAGTACTACAACAAACACTAGTGACCTAGTAGCAGTACTACAACACTAGTGACCTAGTAGCAGTACTACAACAAACACTAGTGACCTAGTAGCAGTACTACAACAAACACTAGTGATCTAGTAGCATTACTACAACAAACACTAGTGACCTAGTAGCGGTACTACAACACTAGTGACCTAGTAGCATTACTACAACAAACACTAGTGACCTAGTAGCGGTACTACAACACTAGTGACCTAGTAGCAGTACTACAACAAACACTAGTGACCTAGTAGCAGTACTACAACAAACACTAGTGACCTAGTAGCAGTACTACAACAAACACTAGTGACCTAGTAGCAGTACTACAACAAACACTAGTGACCTAGTAGCAGTACTACAACAAACACTAGTGACCTAGTAGCAGTACTACAACACTAGTGACCTAGTAGCAGTACTAAAACAAACACTAGTGACCTAGTAGCAGTACTACAACACTAGTGACCTAGTAGCAGTACTACAACAAACACTAGTGACCTAGTAGCAGTACTATAACAAGCACTAGTGACCTAGTAGCGGTACTACAACAAACACTAGTGACCTAGTAGCAGTACTACAACAAACACTAGTGACCTAGTAGCAGTACTACAACAAACACTAGTGACCTAGTAGCAGTACTACAACAAACACTAGTGACCAAGTAGCAGTACTACAACAAACACTAGTGACCTAGTAGCAGTACTACAACAAACATTAGTGACCTAGTAGCAGTACTACAACAAACACTAGTGACCTAGTAGCAGTACTACAACAAACACTAGTGACCTAGTAGCAGTACAACACTAGTGACCTAGTAGCAGTACTACAACAAACACTAGTGACCTAGTAGCAGTATTACAACAAACACTAGTGACCTAGTAGCAGTACTACAACAAACACTAGTGACCTAGTAGCAGTACTACAACAAACACTAGTGACCTAGTAGCAGTACTACAACAAACACTAGTGACCTAGTAGCAGTGCTACAACAAACACTAGTGACCTAGTAGCAGTACTACAACACTAGTGACCTAGTAGCAGTACTACAACACACACTAGTGACCTAGTAGCAGTACTACAACACTAGTGACCTAGTAGCAGTACTATAACAAACACTAGTGACCTAGTAGCAGTACTACAACAAACACTAGTGACCTAGTAGCAGTACTACAACAAACACTAGCGACCTAGTAGCAGTACTACAACAAACACTAGTGACCTAGTAGCAGTACTACAACAAACACTAGTGACCTAGTAGCAGTACTACAACAAACACTAGTGACCTAGCAGCAGTACTACAACAAACACTAGTGACCTAGTAGCAGTACTACAACAAACACTAGTGACCTAGTAGCAGTACTACAACAAACACTAGTGACCTAGTAGCAGTACTACAACACTAGTGACCTAGTAGCAGTACTACAACACTAGTGACCTAGTAGCAGTACTATAACAAACACTAGTGACCTAGTAGCAGTACTACAAAACTAGTGACCTAGTAGTACTACAACACTAGTGATCTAGTAGCAGTACTACAACAAACACTAGTTACCTAGTAGCAGTACTACAACACTAGTGACCTAGTAGCAGTACTAAAACAAACACTAGTGACCTAGTAGCAGTACTACAACACTAGTGACCTAGTAGCAGTACTACAACAAACACTAGTGACCTAGTAGCAGTACCATAAACACTAGTGACCTAGTAGCGGTACTACAACAAACACTAGTGACCTAGTAGAAGTACTACAACAAACACTAGTGACCTAGTAGCAGTACTATAACAAACACTAGTGACCTAGTAGCAGCACTACAACAAACACTAGTGACCTAGTAGCAGTACTACAACAAACACTAGTGACCTAGTAGCAGTACTACAACACTAGTGACCTAGTAGCAGTACTACAACAAACACTAGTGACCTAGTAGCAGTACTACAACACTAGTGACCTAGTAGCAGTACTACAACACTAGTGACCTAGTAGCAGTACTACAACAAACACTAGTGACCTAGTAGCAGTACTACAACACTAGTGACCTAGTAGCAGTACTATAACAAACACTAGTGACCTAGTAGCAGTACTACAACACTAGTGACCTAGTAGCAGTACTACAACACTAGTGACCTAGTAGCAGTACTACAACAAACACTAGTGACCTAGTAGCAGTACTACAACAAACACTAGTGACCTAGTAGCAGTACTACAACACTAGTGACCTAGTAGCAGTACTACAACAAACACTAGTGACCTAGTAGCAGTACTACAACAAACACTAGTGACCTAGTAGCAGTACTACAACACTAGTGACCTAGTAGCAGTACTATAACAAACACTAGTGACCTAGTAGCAGTAGTACAACACTAGTGACCTAGTAGCAGTACTACAACACTAGTGACCTAATAGCAGTACTACAACAAACACTAGTGACCTAGTAGCAGTACTACAACAAACACTAGTGACCTAGTAGCAGTACTACAACACTAGTGACCTAGTAGCAGTACTACAACAAACACGAGTGACCTAGTAGCAGTACTACAACACTAGTGACCTAGTAGCAGTACTACAACAAACACTAGTGACCTAGTAGCAGTACTACAACACTAGTGACCTAGTAGCAGTACTACAACACTAGTGACCTAGTAGCAGTACTACAACAAACACTAGTGACCTAGTAGCAGTACTAAAACACTAGTGACCTAGTAGTAGTACTACAACAAACACTAGTGACCTAGTAGCAGTACTACAACACTAGTGACCTAGTAGCAGTACTACAACAAACACTAGTGACCTAGTAGCAGTACTACAACACTAGTGACCTAGTAGCAGTACTATAACATCAAGAGACGAAGCATCTGCGACTTAATTTCCTCAACAGATTCTTAGCGGTTATTCTGACACCCTTCCAAGAGGGAGCTGGAGACCAATATAATAAGCTACAAATCATATCGCTGAAGAGGACCAAGAACTGGAATCCAACTTAATAAAGCACTTAAAATACGTGAGGAATCAGATGAAGCCAGGTCTGTCACATCTTTGGTTTTATCCTCTATATAAGACAATAGAGACACATTAATATTTTGCAAGAGGGTTCGTGTGCCTCACACATCACTGTCGACACAACTTTACGAAACTAACTGGAGTTTGTTAAGAAACTGTTTATGGCTGTAAGAGAAACATTATATAAGATATCTTAGATATCTCATGGGATTTGCTTAAAATTAAAAGTATAGAATTAATACTAAAAATAGTTCAGTTAAACTTTTCAGCTTGACACCATAGCTACTTAGTGTTCCAGCAGCTGAAGAATACCTGCACTACGCTTCCGGTGATCGAAGTCCCAGTGGCCACGTCTAAGACTAGGCCTCTGGGAGGATCAAGGCCCCATCACCAGGCTGTTACCGTTGGCCACACGCAGTCCAGTGTACGAACCACAGCATGGCAGGTCAAGCAATGATTTGAGGAACTTGTCCAGTTCCATTTTGAAGATAACCAAAGGGTAGATGGTAAATTTCCTAGCACGGAAGGTGTTGAGTCGGGGACCTATGACACTCATCGAGTTTTCTCATTGTGCTCATCGTGCCCTTGCTTTTTACTGGAGGTATTTTATACCGTCTGCCAAGTTTCTTGTCATATAGAGTGATTTAAGTGTTCAAGTTTGGGATCAGTCCCTCCAGGATTTTCCAGGCATATTTTTTTATGTAACTTTCTTTTCTGAATGCATTCCAAATAAACTGTTGAAGGGGCTTCAATCTTTCCCAGAAATTCGGATGCTTGACTGAGTACGAGATCATCTGACATTACTCATGTCTCACACATGGTATTTTCACTCTATTGACTGATTTGAGTTTATTCTTATAGTATGCGCCGAATATGGTACAGTTTATTTGGCTTTTATCACACATCAGCTTGTTGCATTCCCTTAGTACCAGCCAAACTAACAGTTAAATCGGTGTAGCTGCAAGGAAGCCCCGAACTACACTGATTCACTGTCAGGTTTTCAAGTGAACCAATTAGGTGAGTTTGTCTCCACCTAATACATGTTTACCACCATAGTTCAAGTCACTAGCTGGCTTGAGTACACATACTGGTCTCTTTTGTATGAGGTGAAAGCCTATAGCAGCGAGTGGACTCTCTCTGCTCTCTCGCACATTAACATCTGACTGCTTTACTGAACTTCACAAATACTGTAAATATTGGTGGAGAGAATATACGTTGTGTTTGCCTATGCCTTTACTTTTGAGGTTTGTTCCTAATTTGGAGGCTTGATTCACGGTCAGGTACAACAGGCCCTCTCTTCGTGTACCTGTGTTCGTGGTAGCTTTTCACTGTTGCAGCCTCAGATTTCACTTTGTTTGCTACTACTCTCTGAGTTCTATTATTTAAGTTAAATATCCCTCTACCTACTTTTCCAGTTCTTCTATTTGCACACATTTTCTACATTATTACACCATGGTCGCATTTGCGTAACGCTTTGCAAAATAATGTAAACTACATCAGCATTTAGCTTATTTTCCAGAGCATCCAGGACACCCTCGTCATGATCTAGTAGTTGTGAAATGTAATCGCTCCTTTATTTCACAACCACTAGATCATACGACCTGTCCTAAATGCTGCCCTGGATTGGACTGTACAACTGCTGCGATTCCATGTGACTGGCAATCTTGCTTGTTAGGATCTGTTCAAAGATTCTAATAATGTGTGAAATTGGAGCTACTGGTCTATAGTTTTTTTTGCAGTTGCTTTGCTGCCACCTTTGTGAAATGGGAGGAACATCAGAGGTTTCAGTAACTTAGGGATGCCATCTGTGTCCCAGCTTCTCCACAAAATATAAAGGCTCAAGATAGTGGTTTCTTAAAAATTTTGATGAATGTGGAATTCCAAGAATCCAAGCCTGGAGCAGAATGTATGGGCATGCTGTTAATGGCTTCTTCGAAGTCAACTGAGAAGAGGGCGACATCAGAAATTGTGGAGATGTCGGTGGTGTTTAGAGTCTCATTTATGAAAACTCATTAAGGTTTTCGATCTGTAGACTGATGAGTAATTCACTGAATACAAAGTCGTATTGTGACCTCAATATTTCACTTATTTCCTTATTGTCCTCAGTGTATGCTCAAAGTCCTTTAAGTAAAGGTCCTATATTCGATTTTGCATGGGATAACAAGTATTTGGCATTTCTTCTAATTTCGTTTATGACTGTGTTCCTTCTTTCTCCTGGATACACGAATATTTTATAAAATTGGTACTTAAAAAAACGAAAATAAATCCGAACCTTTCTATAAGTAAGATACATTAGTATTTTAAGTTTGAAGGCCATGTAAAGTGCTTTCTTTAGTTATCGAACGGAAACCAGTATCCCAATTTAATGAAATGGGCATATTGGCACTTATATAGACCAATAACAATGAGAATCTTCCTTAGAGTAAAAAACACAAATGCTGAACGTTTGAAGACAATCAGAAAAGACATTCCCAAACTATCACACGGAAAACTTGAGAGAGACAACTTCCGACAACTTCAGTACCTGCCCAATGCATTATGTCAGGACCAACTTGGAGTATGCAGTACTCGTATGGAACCCACACCTGGAAAAGCATGCTAAGAAACTGGAGAAAGTACAGAAGTATGAAACGAGGCTTGTTCCAGAGTTTAGAGGTATGAGCTACGAGGAGAAGCTCGGGAACTGAATTTAATGCCAATGGAGGGCCGAAGAACAAGGGAGACATGGTAACATGCAAAATACTTTATAAATAAGGAATTAATAGTGTTGACAGGGATAGGTTGTTTGAGAGAAAATATTAATAGTGTAGACAGGGATAGGCTGTTTGAGGGAAGAAATTAATAGTGAAGATAGTGATAGGCTGTCTGAGAGACGGAATTAATATGGTAAACATAGAGAGGTTGTTTGCAAGCTGTGATGTAGGTACTCAGGGGCACAGTTGGATGTTAAAGATAGACGCCACAAGGATGTCAGGAAATATTTCTTCAGTCTCAGGATGGTAATGAAATGAAATGATCTTAGCGATGAAGTGGTCGGAGCAAACTCCATACACAGTTACGAGAACCATCCTATGTAGATGTGGAATCTGGCAAGTGTTAAGTTGAAAGGCGGGGCCAGGAGCTAAACCTCGACGCCTGCAACTACATATTGGTGAGTACAAAGAGAAAGAGAGAACGCGCACGCACACTCACACACACACACACACACACACACACACACACACACACACACACACACACACACACACACACACAGCTTGAAAATATAGTTAAGTTGCTAGAGTAGGAAGTAGAATGGGCAAGTAATGATGCAGCTGGAGATACGCCAGAGACACGGAAAGACTTGAATCAGTAAGTGAAGATTGTGGACAGCCAACATATGAGGAGCAAGTCATTAGGGAGGAGGAAAAAATAAGAAATGACAAATGGCTTTGGTGAAATAAAAGATGGAGACAGCAACTAAGAAGAGAAGAGTGGGCCACAAAATAAAGAACTCTCACGGTGTCTGGGTTTAATAAAATACGAGATCTTGAGAGGCAAAAACTGGAACAAATAAAGATACTGCTAGACAGACACGAACTTTTTTAAGGGTAGAAACGTACACAGACGGGAAGCCAAGGCCACTGCAAAGGCATAAACATGAAACCATGTATTAAAAAGAAAATCAAATATGAGATCTCACAACTTTGACACAGTGCATGTCAAAGAAGACTGGGTGATGGGGAAATGAAAGGGAGATATGAGAAAGAAGAAGGAATTGGCAGAGGAAAGGATTAAAGAAGAAACCCATCGATCACGGATGGGTCAAATAACAAGGAACAATGAGTCCAGAAAACTCCAGTCACTCAGCTCCACAATGACTTCGGCCAGTAGCTCCAGAAATAAAATAAAATAACGATATGCCAAAACTACAGTAGGAGATGGAAGAATCAAGAATGCGATAGTCAAAGGTAGGTGGAATCACCAACGAGCATGAAATCATGAAAGGAAGATTAGAAAACCATACCACGGGCGGGATTTGAACCCGCGGTCAGAGAGTCTCAAAACTCCAGACCGTCGCGTTAGCCACTGGACCAGCTAGCCACAATAAGATTCGTCCAAATAGGTATATTTCTACACCATAGGAAGGTTAGCATAGGCACCACTGTGACCACAAATGCAAGTTTTTACAGACGAATCTCCAGCTAGCGTGGCCGTGACGAACTCTAGCTTAAGTCCCCTCACTGCCGTCAACATGACTCACGAAATCGTAATGACACGATTGCAAACAAACCATAACAGTGGCTAACGCGACGGTCTGGAGTTTCGAGACTCTCTGACCGCGGGTTCAAATCCCGCCCGTGATATGGTTTGTTTGCAATCGTGTCATTGCGATTTCGTGAGTCAAGTTAAGGAATATTAGAGGAGCTAAACTCTGATATAGTAACTACTGTGGTGACGAACGCTCAGGAATAATGTTAAATGCAATATTCCCAGAGGGGTACTAAACAGTAACAAAGGAAATGTGAAACAAAAAAGCAGCAGCAGTGATCAGAAGCCATTTGAGATACTAGCAAACCTGATAGGGGAATTTCGGGGATTATACAGCAGCGCGGCACAACAACTAACAAGGTATAATTTTTTTACTAGCATTTGTATTTATCCGTAGTCTTCTCACGGAGTCTAATACAATGCCTGTGGATTTTAGAGAGACTCACGTAAAAAACTATTTTAATAATGATTTGTGGAAGATTGAGACACTTATGCAACATATGGGAATCTTTATTCAGGAAACGTTTCGCCACACACTGGCTTCATCAGTCCAATACAAAGTAGAAAGGTGTAAGGAGAGGAGGAGTTTGAGGTAATCAGGCCCTCAGCCTGGAGTCGATGTGTTCAGTCCATCAGTCTTGTAGAATGGGCCCTAGACGTTGCTTATATACTGTAGTCAGGTGGGGCGAAGCAGGAGGAGGCGGGGTCATAGTGGTATCATCCACTAGTCGAAGTAGGTCTTCGTCCAAAGGTTGGACAAGTGTTGAAGAATTCTTTGTAAGAAGATCCCATGATGCTGCAGTGTCTGACAGTTGTGATACCACTATGACCCCGCCTCCTCCTGCTTCGCCTCACCTGACTACAGTATATAAGCCACGTCTAGGGCCCATTCTACAAGACTGATGGACTGAACACATCGACTCCAGGCTGAGGGACTGATTACCTCAAACTCCTCCTCTCCTTACACCTTTCTACTTTGTATTGAACTGATGAAGTCACTGTGTGGCGAAACGTTTCCTGAATAAAGATTCCCATATGTTGCATTAGTGTTAGTTGCTCATATGCATTGAGTAATTGGACATCACAAATGATGTAGTCAAATACATAAATAACCCGCACATAGAAGAGAGGAGCTTACGACGGCGTTTCGGTCAGACTTGGATCGAAATGGTCCAAGTCGGACCGAAACGTCGTCGTAAGCTCCTCCCTTCTATGTGCGGGTTATTTATGTATCGTTCCAATCACGGTATTGTGCCTTTTTTTGTTATTGATGTAGTCAAAGTTTTGGTGGTCAAATTAGAAACTCTATAACTGATCCTCGAACTTCCCTGAAGTTCGAGGATCAGCTATTAGAGATCGACCATTGTCTCGAAAACCTATCGAACCCAGCCTCAAATATCTTGTTTGGGGACTTGAATTAGAGACATCTTAAATGGAGAATATAGTAAGGACTATAATCAGAGAGTCCCTTGAGCTAGTTTGGAGGAATATTCTCGCACAATAGAATTATTAAACTGTTGTGATACTTTCGCCTTAAGCAGCCAGCAGACTGCAGAGCCGAACAGACTAGGACTCACCCTAGACCTTATGTATACGAAAAATAAAAAGCTGATCCAGTACATAATGGTATCGAAGACCGCAGTTTCAGAACATAATCGACTTGGCCTACACAGCGGCCTGGGCCAGAGAAACACGATCAAATATGAGGGTGAATTCAACAAATTTTATTTCAACAATATAAACAGGGACCAAATAATTCATGACCTTAATGGAAAAGTCATGATATAACCGCCATTTTAAATACATGGCGGTAATATCCGACTTGAATGCTCTTATTCAAGATGATGTTGACAACCAGGTGAATGCTTTCACTGAACACATCCTTACATTACAACAATAATACATCCTTCGCCAGCTGTATGTGACGAAGCCTACAGATCAGTCTCGGCTTGGCTTTCGTTCCCGAGAGGCTGCTACTGCTAAGTACAAGGCTTGGAGAAAGTATAAAAAGCATCCCATTATCTTCAACAGGAACCTGCACACGACAACCTGTTGGCAAATGGGAGAAGTCCAAAAGTGGGCCATCTCTAGATGGGAGGCTGACATGATTTGACCATCTCTACTAGCAGTTATGAGAAAGGTGACCTCTTTGCCGAACACTCTGCAGCCAAGATGCAAGTTCCTGATCCAGCAAGGAAACCTCCTTGACTAACCGCTAGAACTGTGTCAAAGTTGTCATCGGTGATTATAAGGCAGGATGGAGTGCAACTTCTTATATCGCTGGACCAAGGCTTTGGGCCCAGGTAAGCTGAGCCCAAGATTGGTGAGTAAACGTGCAGACCAGACAGCAGCACCTCTTACTCACATCTATCAGCACTGTCTAGCACACTGTAAATGGCTTTCTCTGTGGAAAGAGGCAGAAGTTGTCTCTGTTCACAAAAAGAAGAGCAGGGCAGAAATCAGCAACTACAGACTAGTGTCATTCCTGTCAATCACTGGCAAGATTCTTGAGGCAATAATCTTACGGCAGATGGCAGTTTTTTTCAACTGCAACTCACTTTGTGACCGTCGATATGGCTTCAGAAAAGGTTACTTTGCTGCAGATCTGTTGTTAAATTTCTTCACTAAGAGGCACTAGTCACTAACGAATCCAAAGTCAGCTGTGTAGTAGCCCTGGATATTGCCGGAAGTCGCCCGAGAATGGCACCAGGGATTCTTGGCAAAACTGCAAGCACTGGGACTTGCCAGCTGTAAACTATGCTCTCTCTAAGATCTCTAAGCTAGTTCTTAACGAGACAGCGTCAGCAAGACACTATTGGAGCAAGAATGCCACAGAGAAGTGCGCTGGGCCATTACTATGGAATATCTATGTCAATGACCTTCATCTCATCCCAGAATCCCAAGCATATGCAGACGACTGCAATCTGGCATTTACTTATTCAAGAGAGGAAATGCCAGCTGCTCTAATTTACATAAATCACCAGCTTATAGCTATATCAGCCTGGGGGAAAACGATGAGAGATCACATTTGCTCCTGAGAAAACACAAACGATGATGGTCTCTAGGCACCGTGATGGTAATGCTGGAGCAGTAGTAAGAATGAATGGGAAAGTGCTGGTACCAGGGGACGAAGCTGATATCCTTGGGGTGAAATTTGACTCCAAACTGACTATAAAGAACCACGTTGTAAATTTTGGACGCAAAGCAGCCAGGAAGCTTACAGCACTTAGACTTATCTCGGATCTGCTCGACACTAGAGGTTGCAAGATTCTGTATGAGGCACAAGTGCGCTCACACCATGACTCTGCTTTTTTGGATTGCCTGTCCTCCGTCTCATCTACGATATCTTGACAAAACAAAGAACAAAGCAAGACGGCTCATCTCTCGCCTGGACCCAGTCTGCATAGATCTGTCATTTCAGCAAGGGTGGCCTTACTGTTATGTACAATACCTGGAGTATACCAGGAGAGGGTTTCGGGGGTCAACGCCCCTGTGGTGGATCAGGGACTGATCAACCAGGCTGTTACTGCTGACTGCACGTAAACTGACGTACAAACCACAGCCCGGCTGGTCAGGTACTGATTTTAGGTACCTGTCCAGTGTCTTTTTGAAGACAGCCAAGGATCTATTGGTAATTCCCCTTACGCATGCTGGGAAGCAGTTGAACAGTCTTGGACCGTTGACACTTATTGTGTCGTCTCTCAGTGTACTCGTGGCTCCTCTGGTTTTCATTAGAGGAATGTTGCATCTATTGCCTAGTCTTTTGCTTTCATATGGAGTGATTCTCGTGGGCAAGTGTGGTACTAATCCCTCTAGGATTTTCCAAGTGTATATTATCATGTATCTCTCTCGCCTCCGTTCCGGGGAATACAGATCATGGGACTTCAACCGTTCCCAGTAATTTAGGTGCCTTATCGTACTTGTGTGTGGCGTGAAAGTTCTTTGTACACTCTCCAGTTCAGCAATTTAAACTGCCTTGAAGAGGGCAGTTAGTGTACAGCAATATTCCAGCCTAGACAGAAAAAGCGATTTGAAGATAATCATGGGTTTGGCGTCCTTAGTTTTGAAAGTTCTCCTAGGAAAATAGTAGAATAATTATCCATCATACCATTTTCCTATCAAATGCGGTAGATACACTGTTGTGGTCTTTGAAGGCGAGATCCTCTGACATTGAAGATTGAGACACTTATGCAACATAGTATGTTGCATAAGTGTCTCAATCTTAAACTTGCCGGTTTTCAAAACCATTTATCACATCCTCTGACATTATCACCCCCAGGTCCTTCATATTACTTTTTCGCTCTATTGTATGTTTAGAATTTGTTGTATACCCTGATACAGTTTTAATTTCCTCAAGTTTTCTGTATTTGGTAAATTGAAATTTCTCCTCATTGAACTTCATATTGTTTTGAGTGGCCCATTTGAAGATTTGGTTTATGTCCGCTTGGAAACTTGCGGTGTCTTCGATGGAGGACACTGTCATGGCAATTCGGGTGTCATCAGCAAAGGACAGAGCTATGGCTTACATCTCTGTCTTTGTCAGAAATGAGGATGAGGAATAGGATGGGAACGAGTACTGTGCCTTGTGGAACAGAGCTTTTCACCGTAGCTGCCTCGGACTTTACTCTGTTTACTATTATTCTTTGTGTTCTGTTTGTTAGGAAGTTATACATCCATCTACCCACTTTTCCTGTTATTCCTTTATCAAGCATTTTGTGCTCTATTACACCGTGGTCACACTTGTCGAAGGCTTTTGCAAAGTCTGTGTATACTACATCTGCATTTTGTTTATCCTCAACAGCATCCAGGACCTTGTCATAGTGGTCCAGTAGTTGGGACAGGCAGGAGCGACCTGCTCTAAACCCGTGTTGCCCTGGGTTGTGTAATTGATGGGTATCTAGGTGATTGGCGATCTTGCTTCTTAGAACCCATTCAAATTCATTTATGATATGGGATGTTAGTGCTATCTGTATGTAGTTCTTTGCAATTGCTTTACTGCCACCTTTGTAAAGTGGGGCTATGTTTGTTGCTTTTAATGAGCGTGGGATAACCCCTGTGCCCATGCTCCCTCTCCACGGAATGCAGAAGGCAAGTAACAGGGGCCAATATTGTCAAAGTAAAATACTTGGCTCCACTCCGAGGACAGCGAGAAGTGAGCTTCTACAAAACAAGACAGGCACCAAGCAGCAACTTCACTATGTACCCTACTCCTGAACATCACTTCATCTGAGATCCTTTATTCCTAAGATGACTCGAGTCTAGAACATGTTCGTACAGCATAATATTAACAAAATAAAATCAGTTTATTAAATGAAATTGCTGGCCCAGAGATGGTTTCAACTTCATCCTGTTCCATATTTGTATGTCTAAACTTGGAGTACACCTGTTGAGGGTTTCGGGGGTTAACGCCCCATTGGCCTAGTCTGAGACCAGGCCTCGTGGTGGATCAGGGTCTGATCAACCAGGCTGTTACTGCTGGCAGCACGCAAACCGACGTACGAACCACAGCCCGGCTGGTCAGGTACTGACTTTAGGTGCCTGTCTAACGCCTTCTTGAAGACAGCCAGGGGTCTATTGGTAATCCCCCCTATGTATGCTGGGAGGCAGTTGAACAGTCTCGGGCCCCTGACACTTACTGTGTTGTCTCTTAGTGTACATGTGGCGCTTCTGCTTTTCATTGGGGGAATGTTGTATCTCCTGCCGAGTCTTTTGCTTTCGCAGGGAGTGATTTTCGTGTGCAAGTTTGGTACTAATCCCTATAGGATTTTCAAATTATATATTATCATTTATCTTTCTCGCCTGTGTTCCAGGGAATACAAATCAAGGGACTTCAACCGTTCCCAGCAATTTAGGTGCTTGATCGTACTTATGTGTGCCGTGAAAATCCTCTGTATACACTCCAGGTCAGCAATTTCGCCCACCTTGAAGGGGACAGTTAGTGTACAACAGTATTCCAGCCTAGATAGAACAAACGATTTGAAGAGAATCATCATGAGCTTGGCGTCCCTAGTTTTGAAGGTTCTCATTATCCATCCTATCATTTTTTCTAGCAGATGCGGTAGATACATTGTTATGGTCTTTGAAAGTGATATCCTCTGACATTATCACTCCCAGGTCCTTCACATTAGTTTTTTGCTCTGTTGTGTGGCTAAAATTTGTTGTAAAATAATAATAAAAAGGCTTTCCAATGAGCTGATGTAGGTAATAGCTGTTAGCTTGTAAATAAAGTTAGGAACCATAGACTAACCTTGTAGAACTGTGTGAAAAGAAAAGCGAGAGAGAGACAGAGAGATAGACAGACAGACAGACGGCCTGGCGGGCGGGCGGACGGACGGACGTTTCCTCTACAGGTGAAGACACATAAAAGAACTTCTCAAGGACAGCAGACTCTGTGAATCACGAGAGGAAACTTTGGTTAGGGAATAGAGAACAGTGAGCACAAACTAACTCCATTTACGGTTTTTTGTTTTCTTTCCAGGAGAGAAGCAGCAAAAACTCAAAGGAATTAGAAAAAAATCTCAAATACTACTTCTCATATGCCAAATCCAGGGTGAAAATTACATCCAGTATAGAACCTTCACTTAAAGGAAATGGAACATACACTGATGATAATAAGGATACGAGTGAAAGTCACAATATGACTCCATGTTCAGTGAATCACTCATCACTCTACACACTGACGACCCTAATGAGACTGTCAAGAACAAGACTCAAAACAAAACCGCCAACATTTCTACAATTTTTTATCTTCTTGATTCGCCGGTACTCCCCCGCCCGGGTCTTTTCCAGATGGTTACCCGGTCTTGGTTCTTTGTCCTGGAGTGTCTGAGACCTATGTCTGCCATGGAAGGAGATACAAGTACCTCCTCATCTTCTGGGACCAACTGTCCCTAGGCCTACAATTTTTGATAAAACCCTATTCCCATTCGATTTCGAAGCCATCCACAGCATACCCATGAATTCTGCCGCAGACCCAGACCCATGAAACTCTTTATTCATGAAAAATTGCAAGAACCCACTCTCTCAGGCTTTTAATATTCTGTTCAGAAGCCTGGATACAGGTGTCATCTTACAGTCATTAAAACCCACCCATAGTAGCACTAGTAGTAAAGAAATCGCAAAAAAATCTACGTACCAACGGTGTTAACTTTACAAAATATCAAAATCTTTGAATGGGTCCTGAGAAGCAAAACTGCCTATCACATGGAATCACAACAATTGCACAATCCAGGGCAGTATGGGTTTAGAGCAGGTTGCTCCTGCCTTTCACATTTCCTAGACCATCATGACTGTTTTGGATGCACATAAAGGCAAGCTAAATGCTGATGTAATGTACACTCTCTTTAAAAGAGCCTTCAACAAGTGTGACCATGGTGTGATAACATACAGAATGCACACAAAGGGAACAGATGGAAAATCGGATAGGTGGATATGTACCTTCTTAATGAAATGAACCCAGTGAGTAGTAGTAAGTAGACTGATGTAGGAGGCTGCACAGTCGTCACCCAACTTCAGTTTCTCTTTCTTATATCCGACATAGAGGACATAAATAATAGCACTTTAACAACCTTAGGTGATGACACTTGAACTTCTATGAGAGTGGCGTCCATCCAAGATAGTGCGTCATCAAATGGATATAAATTAAGTCTTTCAACAGGCTTCAGAGAACATTCAAGGATTACAAGAATGTTGTATCGGTACTGGAAGGAAAATATAAAGGTTGGATAACTAGAACGTTCAAGATAAGAGATACTGAGCCAATGATGCTCTTCAAGTCACTTGTTGCTCTAGGCTATAATTCTGCTATTTAATGACGGCCGCCTTCAATGCAGGCAAGATTTAATGACTGCCGCCTTCAATGCAGGCAAGATTGCTGAACTAGAAATCGTATAGAGAACTTTCACTGCCCTTATAAATTCCAACATATGAACTACCGGGAATACACAAAAGTAGGCGATAGAGGTACATCATAATTTACACCTGGAAAATGGAGGGACTGATCATAAACCTGAACATTGTAATTACTCCGTATGAAGGTAAGATGCTTAGCAGACGGTACAAAGTACCTCCAAAAAAAAAGTAGATGAGCCAGCAGTACATTAAGGGAAAACTCGATTAGTGTCAAAGGACCCCAATTTCAGCACTTTCTTTATGTTTCTTTCCAGCCAGGCTGTGCTTTGTACGTTGGACTACATGCATTCAGCAGTATCAGCCTGGTTCATCAGGCCTTGATACACCTGAAGGCTTGAACTGGGACCAAGGTTCAATGCAGAGCCACTGAACCTTAGACGTATCCTTCAGGTATCCTGTAGGTATCCTCATAACAGATACTGATAAAAATACTCGCCACAGTTTCATACCATCATTTGTAAATAAGAAAATAAGGCCGAAATTATCATCAGTGAACACACCAAAAAAAAAAAAAAAGCAATAGGATATAAGCAAAGTCTTCCAATGGACAGTAAAAGAAATAACAGGACGTTCAATGGTGACAAAATCCACTTGCTCAGATTTGGAAGAAATGAGGAACTCAAGAGTAACATGATATACTAAACACAGGATGGCCACCAAACAGAACGTCAGCTGACCTATTATTTAGAGAACACAAATGCCAGGGTGGATAATGAGAGCATCAAAGATCTGAAATATTGCCAATGATGCTATTAAAATTGCTTGTACTTTCTGACTGGAGTGCTGCTAGGTGTTGATAGCAGGGGAGATATCAGAGTTGGAACAGATATCGTTAACAGGCTGAATAGAGCCAATAGAGCATTTGAAGTGCCAGGAACCCCTAAAAGTTTTGACTATCCACTCTACAGAGATATGATATATACATGGAAAATACTCGAGGGCCTGGTCCCAAACCTACGAAGTACCTTAACAATATACCGGAGTAAGAGATGTGGAAGCGTAAAATAAACCAGGTCAAAGGCGTCATGGTACAATGAGAAAATACTCTATTAATATCTGTGAGTCCAAACTGTTCAACATTTTACCAAAGATATCAGAAATACTGCCGAGGCAAGTGTAGAAGTCCTCAAAATGAAACTCGACCAGTATCTCCGCCAAGTATCAGATCACCCAGGCTATGAATGTAATGGATGTGTGGGCTAGAGGGTCGCCAACAGCAGCACTCTGAACTTATCAGGCAAGCATCTTAATCAAGCCTGTCCATGGCCAGAATGAGAGAATACGAAAACTGCAAATCTGTCACAGTATATTAACTCAACCCTGTCTTCCTTGTTGTATGTCTGTGACTCTATCACTGAACTCCAGGAAGTTTGTAAGAGAGGATATTTCATTCCTAAAGAATTTTCTTCTCTCCAAATGCTCTGTTAACCTTTTCCTTAAAATCTTTTCCAGAACTTTTAACAACATGCAGGTTAGAGATAATGAAACTCATTGGCCTTTTCCAATTTTTGGGGGCAGTTACAGTTTTTGGAAATATAGAACTTCTGGGTTTTCTAGCACATTGAACTTTGCTCTGTCTATCATGTTCTAAAAATACTTCTTGCATTTCATTATGTTGATGTTCATTTCCTGAATGCATCTCATGTGTATCACTCTGAATCATTATCATTTCGCCTGTGGTGCTCTGCACTTGTCGAGTGGTTTCATTCCCGTTATGTTTTGGTATGGTGGTCTGTATCAGACTGATTTTGTCCTTGCTAGCAGAGCAGACACGAACGATTCTTTATCAGCCGTAGGGATGCTGGCCAGTTTCTGTACTTTTTAAGACTATGTATCTGCCTACTTCATATACACAGAAGACAGGGTATTTCTGTAGTGCATTCCTTATATCTCCCTCAGTAAGACTAATACACTTTAATAATTGTTTCCAAATTCGCCACATCTGATATGTTACATATCACAGATATAGTCTACCTTTCCGCCACACGGTGTGTGCCATTTAGCATACGATACAATTCCACACATGATATTAGTCCAAAAATTAGAACAGGCAGGGTTAAAAGGTACAGTTCTCAAGTGGATCAGGAAGTATCTGAAAGATAGACTAGATGAGATTAACAAATGGAGTCCCGCAAGGATCAGTATTAGGACCACCACCATTCTTAATATATGGTGGTGATTTACCAGAAGGGATCGAGTCTTTCGTGTTACTGTATGCTGATAATGCATAACTAATGAAAAGAAAAACAACAAGAGGATACAAGCTACAGGGAGACCTCAACAGGCTGCAGATGGGGTCCAAGTGACTTCTAGGGTTCGACTTTTTGTATTAAATAAAATTGGATACATCAACAGTATGAAGAGTGGTATAATATACTGACACGATGGATAAAGACACAAATGCCATATAATGTGATCCTTTATTGACAACGTTTCTTCCACACAGTGGGTTTTATCAAGTCACAAACAGATCTGCACCTGCTTGTGACTTGATAAATTCCACTGTGTAAGCGAAACGTTGTTAATAAAGGATCGCATTATACTAAATTTGTTTTTACACATTAGTAGTGTGCTACTACACTATTCTGCATATTATCAGTAAAAACAAACCCTAGTTAAGTTACACAATACCTAGTTAAGTTTAGAGTTAAATTCAAATAAATGATAGTGAGGGCAGCCCAGACACAGAGTACAGCATGGTAGGATATCGGAAGGATATCTGAGGAATATTATCGGGAAGATCAACACCCCGGGGAATGGCTCCAGACCAATCCCCCCCCTCCCGGTTAATCAAAGCCTGATCAATCAGGCTGTTACTGCTGACCGCACACAGTGCAACATACCCGACTGGTTAAGACATGATCTGAAGAACTTGACAGGTTCTCTTTTGAAGACAGATAGAGGTCTGTTGGTAATCCCCCTTATGTACGAAGGAAGGGCGTTGGAAAGTCGGGGACCTCTGACATTCGTTGAGTTTTCTTTTACTGTACTCGTCGCGCTTCTGCCTTTTACTAAAGATGCTCTGTACAGTCTCACGTGCTTATTCGGACTGATGTTGATACGCAGGTTTATGAACAGTCCGTCCAGGATTTTGTAGGTGGAGAGAACTTGCAAAAATTAGTGAATGAAATTTACCTGGAGATTAATACAAGTCCAAACATGTCGTTAAAATTATGCGTAAAGCATACAACGTCAGCTGTATATGCAAGATTAGCAAATCTAGGAGCAGCATCCAGGAACTTGAATACAGAATCGTTCAGAATTGGCTTGGCCTGGCTGGCAAAGCTCTCGCTTCACACGCTGAGTGCCCAGGTTCGATTCCCGGCGGGGTGGAAACATTTCGACGCGTTTCCTTACACCTGTTCTCCTGTTCACCTAGCAAGTAGGTACCTGGGTGTTAGTCGATTAAAGACCCCATTGGAAATCAGTCTCTCGATGACGCACTGCCTTTCTTGGGTTATCCCGGATAGCTAACCCTCCGGGGTTAAAAATCCTTGGTGGAGAGGAAGACAGGAGGAGATACGATTATAGCATAATAGGGCAGATAGGGACAGATTGAAATAAAAGAACCAGGATCTAGGGAGACACTGGTGGACGATGAAGACACATGAGCTGTAAGAATGTAAGGAAGTATTTATTCTTAGGGTGGTCGAAATGTGAAATGATACGGATCACAAGGCCAGAAATCAGTCTTTCGACACAACTCAGTGAGTACAGCTCGGGGAGTACGCACACACACACACAGTTCCTCACAAGAGATTAGTTCAGAAACTAGAGGATCAGGCGCGTATAACGGGAAGGGCACTTCAGTGGATCAGCGAATACCTGACAGGGAGGCAACAACGAGTCATGGTACGTGATGAGGTATCACAGTGGGCACCTGTGACGAGCGGGGTCCCACAGGGATCGGTCCTAGGACCAGTGCTATTTTTGGTATATGTGAGTGACATGATGGAAGGGACAGACTTAGAGGTGTCCCTGTTCGCAGATGATGTGAAGTTAATGAGGAAAATTAAATCAGATGAGGATCAGGCAGGCCTTCAAAGAGACCTGGACAGGCTGGACACGTGGTCCAGCAACTGGCTTCTCGAATTCAACCCTACCAAATGCAAAGTCATGAA
The DNA here is from genome assembly GCF_038502225.1 of Cherax quadricarinatus. Classification (NCBI taxonomy): domain Eukaryota; kingdom Metazoa; phylum Arthropoda; class Malacostraca; order Decapoda; family Parastacidae; genus Cherax; species Cherax quadricarinatus. The sequence goes on along the minus strand of NC_091303.1, from coordinate 36,529,133 downwards.
GATCGGAGAAGGGCAAAGAAGACTGCAGACAGAGTATAGGCTACGTGGCCAACGACTGCAAACCTTGTTCAAGGAGAAAGATCTTGGCGTGAGTATAGTTATCACCGAGCACGTCTCCGGAAGCACACATCAACCAGATAACTGCTGCAGCATATGGGCGCCTGGCAAACCTGAGATTAGCATTCCGATACCTAAGTAAGGAAGATTTCAAGACACTGTACACCATGTACGTCAGGCCCATCTTAGAGAATGCAGCACCAGTTGGGAACCCGCACCGGGTCAAGCACGTTAAGAAATTAGAGAAAGTGCAAAGGTTTGCGACAAGGTTAGTTCCAGAGCTAAGGGGAATGTCCTACGAAGAAAGGTTAAGGGAAATCGGCCTGACGACACTGGAGGACAGGAGGGTTAGGGGAGACATGATAACGACATACAAAATACTGCGTTGAATAGACAACGTGGACAGAGACAAGATGTTCCAGAGAGGGGACACAGAAACAAGAGGTCACAATTGGAAGTTGAAGACTCAGATGAGTCACAGGGATGTTAGGAAGCATTTCTTCAGTCACAGAGTGGTCAGAAGTGGAACAGTCTGGAGAGTGATGTGGTGGAGGCAGGAACCATACATAGCTTTAAGACGAGGTATGATAAAGCTCATGGAGCAGGGAGAGAGAGGACCTAGTAGCTATCAGTGAAGAGGCAGAGCCAGGAGCCGAGTCTCGACCCCTGCAGCCACAATTAGGTGAGTACACGTACACACACACACACACACACACACACACACACACACACACACACACACACACACACACACACACACACACACACACACACACTCACATACACTCTTACACTTAGGGTATCGTGGAAAATCAATCGACGAGTTTCCAGTTGTCAGTCAATTTGAAATCTTCACCGGGCGTGGAAGTCTCCTTCCCTCCCTACCCAAGCTAGGCAGGAGTGCCATACACCTCTAGCCTTCAGTGGTTCATTGCACTGCCCCCTCTGGTGTCATTATCATCATGCCTGTGGGTTTAGCTTGTAACTTAGATTATATCTTAGTTTCTTACTTTAGCATTTATATTATTTTATGTTGTTTTAAAATAACGAAGTAAGGTGAATGTGGCAGCTGCAGTGTGGCCGTCTGCAGCCTCCTCCCTCCCTCTCTTCCGCACTTTCTTTTTGTTCCTGCTTCCATCTCGTGCTCGCATTTTGCTGCAGCACTCCACCTCCGCATCGATCTCGTATCAGTTTTTCTGTGAAGGGGTGTTGTTTGGTTTGTTGTGTAGTGGTGTATCTCTTGAGCTGTCTTGGGTGACAGAGTTGTACTTGCGGGGTACAATTTTACAGTTCCTAGCCCTGCCCTGAATTCTGCAATCATCTGGTTACATTTTTTCTCCTGGTATCAACTTTTAACAATGTATCATGAATACGCTACCGAATGAACACAGCAAGATGACTTTTGTACACATGTTAGAGAGACTCATCTACAGTGAGCTGTTTATCACAATTTATTTTAACAAATTTGCCTTATGCCACAATGTGGCGGATTCAATCCCTTGCCTTTATATTAACATATAACGATGGTCTGGTATAGGACAAAATAGTGTCGAAAACATCAAACTCTGACCACAGTCTACTGTAGTTCAGATGTGCATAAACAACAGACCCATGGAGCCGACGCAAACTGTCGTGAGGATGTCTGCAAATTCAGTTACACCAATAAACATATTGATACAGTACATATATGACAATACCCACAAACTATGGTATAAAATAAAAATGCAGCACTTAGGACCGTTGATAAGTAATACACATAAGCAACAGTTACGCATCTTTAATCCGAAACGTTTCGCCCATACAGTAGGCTTCTTCAGTCGAGTACAGAAAGTAGGCAGGAGCAGCGGAGATATGAAGACGATGTAACCAGTCTATCACCCTTGTAGTCGAAGATTTGAGGTTGTCAGTCCCTCAGCCTGGAGAAGAGTTTTGTTCCATACATTGTTTCACAACCTCAAATCTTAGACTACAAGGATAATGGACTGATTTCATCGTCTTCACATCTCCACTGCTCCTGCCTACTTTCTGTACTCGACTGAAGAAGAACATCAAAATGGTATACAATACCGACAGGTTGGTGGGTAAGACACATAGGCAGCAGTTAGGCAACTTCAAGGGTGATGGACTGATTACATCGTCTTCACATCTATACTGTTCCTGCCTAATTTCTGTATTCGACTGAAGAAGCCTACTGTGTAGGCGAAACGTTTCGGAATAAAGTTGCCTAACTGTTGCCTATGTGTCTTACCTATCGACTGAAGAAGCCTACTGTATGGGCGAAACGTTTCGGATTAAAGATGCCTAACTGTTGCTTATGTGTCTTACTTATCAACCTCTCGGTATTATATACCATTTTGATATTCACTTAAGACCGTCAATTAATAGGCGGTTCGCCCACTCGAGGGGTTTTCAATCCAGTGCAGACAACAGAAAATAAGAGATGTGAAGAAGGAAGTCATGTGAATGACTTGATGAACACAAATATGCCTGCAGTATAGACAATTTGAATAATGCTAACGTAATACACAGAAATTAACTAGGGCATTTGATGAAATGGAAGAATGCCAAGTTGATCGTGAAGGAGGACAAGATGCAGAAACGTCACTGTCTTCAGCCTGCCTTAATCACACTGTCTGGAGTGCTCGCCAAGCTGATTCTGCCTTGCCACACACTGCACGAGCATGACGCATACAAAAGCACCTGATATTGCAGGATCTTGCCCTACCTTGCTTACCTAATTTTCTTCCCCTAAATATAAAAAATGTGCGTATACAACGTGAAGTAGCTTTGCGGAATCCTTCCTTTCACCAATGAGGGCCAAACGTTTCAACAATAAAGTTACCTCACTATGTATGTCTTTCTTTTATCCATATGTTGGTGTTATATACTACCTTCTTTGTGTCGTCCTTTCCCTATACCTGAAGGCTATCCGAGGAAGATTCCAGTGGCCAATACACTCGTGACACGGTCCTAGACCAGGTTTCCTCTATGATGACCTAATAAATCAAGCTGTTGGCGCAAGTCGCACACCGTCCAACGTGTGCACTGCAGCAAAACTTACCAGGAGCTAACTTGAGGAACTTATCAAGTTTCCTCTTAAAGACGGCTAGGGGTTTGTTGGTAATTGTCACTATGGTGTTTAAAAGCCTTCGTTTCTTTACACGGATAGAGATGTCTTAGTGTACTTGTTGTATCCTCGTTTTTCACTGAAGACATTTTGCAGTGTCTGTTGAGCTTCCTCTCGTAGGGAGTAATTTCAGCCTGCAGATTTGGGACCAAGCCCTCCAGAATTTTCCAGATGTAAATTATGATGTATCTTTCTCGTCTGTGTTCCAGAGTGGAGAGTTCAAGGTACTTCGGGCATTCCAAGAAATTTAAGTGCTTTACTGAATTTATAGGGCCAGTGAAACCTCTCAGTTTATTCTCCAGGTCTACAGTTTTGCCTGCCTTTAAAGTGGCTATTACTGTGCAGAAATACTCCAGTCGATAGCATAACTGAATAACTGAAATTTGTCCTTTGTTTAATAGTTTTCTCTGTGGCGAACCAGTAGACCTGGTGAATATCAGCTTGGAGAATTGTGTCCTCGGCGAATGTCACCCTCATACAAATTCCGATATTGTCTATAACAGATCTGGGAATGATAAACAGAAATGGGGCGCGTAGTGGATACTGTCAACAGCAACAACCCGGTTGACTAGACGAGCACCAGAGAAGCCTGGCCCAGGGTCGGGATGCGAGAGTATGAAAACTCTTGAAATTCATCTAAGGTAAAGATATTCACTGTGGCAGCCTCTGTTGACAGCCGTTGTTGACTATTACTCTTTGTGCCTGATTTGTTAGAGAATTAAAAATCCATTTCCCGAGATTTCCGGTTATTGCTTTTCCGAGCATGTTGTGTACCATTACGCCAAGATCCCTTTGGTCAACAGCTTTTAGAAATGCTTTCTGTTTGTCTTCCAGGGCATTTAGCAACTGCGAGAGGAAGGAGGAACTTTCTCTATAGACCCATGTTGCCCTGGGTTGTGCAATTGGTGTGATTCTCCGTGTTTCGCAATATTGCTTCTTAAAACTCTTTAAAAGATTTTGATATTTTTGTAATCGCTTTGCTGCCATTTTTGTGATATTTAATGACTGTGGGATGACTCCTTTGTCCAGTGCGTCTCCATAAGTTATTTAGGCCAGGTGTTATTTTTTTTTGGGGGGGGGGTATGTTTTGATGAATGTGTGGTTCAATGACTCTGGGCCTGGTGTAGAGTGCATGGGCATAATGTGAATGGCTTCTTCAAAATCGCGTGGGTTTATGGATATATGAGAAATTTTAGAGGTGTTTGCAGAGTTTTGAGCCTCAATCATAAATTTTTTTTGTCAATCTTTAGTCTAATTAACGACTCACTGAACACTCATATTGTGCCTTCAGCTTTTCTCATTTTTGTTTTTCATCAAAGGTCTATTTCATTTAAAGAATGATCCAACACTAAATGTATTTTGTATTTTTCTCTTCAGTGTACTGGATTAAAAAATTACTGGACGAAGTTTCTCGTAAATTAAATATTCTAAGAAGTTTTTTCATTCATCTATAAACATATTAATTGGTACCAGATAAATCATCATCTTTATGAAATAGACTGAGAAATTAGGATGAGTAAAAATTAGGATAAGTAGCCTTAAACTCATACCGTTAAGAAAAAAGATACAAGTTAGAAAGAGAACACTGCTCACTTTAGACAAAGTCGAAGAATCACAAAACTTCCCAGAAGTTCCCGACTTTCTGAACAGCGAAAAAGAAATACCGTTAGAGAAATCTAAAACACAGAGCTAAGACTGAAAACATCATACAATGCCCAGGAGAGACAGAGAGGGAGGGGGAAAGCCATCAGCGAAATTGAAACTAACCAAAAATTCGTTTTCTACTACACAAAATGCAAGGCCAAACCCACCGCAAGTACTCCGCCATTGTTTAACATACCTGAGGGCATCTCAGGCAAATTGAAAATAACTTTTTATGTTAAATATATAATTTTTTTAATAGCTTTGGGTCACTTTCGGTTCTTGTGATGATGTATAAATACTGGAAATATTGGCGAAAATGTCTGATAAAAGAACAGTCTTGAGCAACTAATGAAACATTACAGCTATATTTCATCCTCAAGGAGCTTTATAAAGCAAATGATAAAGTTTGATCAAACTCCTGAAGAAGGAAACGTAGCCGTATCTCTTGTGAGGATTAACTTTGGCATGAAGGTGTCAGTGTATGTCTTAGTGTTTAGTTTGTTACTGACGAGTGTTGGCCTCGTTGGTCAATTATCCCTTACTTCCTTCAACTGCTTAAGAGAAATGAAATGAACGTATTAGTGAAGAACCAGCACAACTTGATGATCAGTAAGACACTAAACTCTGACTTCCTGTATAACGTTTTCAAGAATGTAATGTTTAACTCTGCCAATTTTTGACATAGAACCAAGCCCACTAGACAGTGAGAAAGTTAATGATAACATACCCATGAATTGTACCCTGGAATTCTGCATGTATTCATAAAAAAAACTTTAAAAATCTCAGGCCATAAATATCTTCTGAAGACAGTTTAGATACATCATTCCACAGATTTTGAAAACAACTGGTGTAGACCCATTCTAATCGTGGACAACTATTGTCATTTAGATATGACGTCCCACCTTACATGTTTTAACCCTTAAACTGTCCAAGCAGATCTACGTTCACATGCGTAGTGCTCCAAAAGTAGATCTATGTTTTTTTTACATATTTTCAAACATAAAAAAAACGTAGATCAAAGTTTTTTTTACACGTTTTCAAATGTAAAAAAAGAAAAAGAAGATCTACATTTTTTACATACTTTCAAATGCTGAAAAAACGTAGAACTACGTTTGGACAGTTTAAGGGTTAAGAATGGTGACAAATATGACTGCAAAACATGGAATCACATAATTTACGCAATCCATAAAAACACGAATTTAAAACTGGACGTTGCTGCCTCTTGCAACTACTAGATCACTACCATATTGTTTTATTTTTTCATTATTATTTTGCCGCCGAAGCGACTATTTTATTGTACACCCCATATCCATTATGTGGACAGTAGCGCAAGAGCATATGGATAATACACAAATTACCCTCACATAGGAGAATATGGATACACAAAAGGCCTAGGAACTAGATTTCAAAAGGATTTACAGGAGTATATCTGGGATTAATTCTACAGCTCATTTATCTGGTCAGACAAATAGCAAATATCAAACTTAAGCTTAAGGAACATAAAAGAGACAAGAAACACAGGAAGAACTTAAAAGCTATAAATGAAATTGAAAAAAACAAAAATACTTCTTTTCTTATGCGAAATCTAGGGCCAAAACAACCTTCAGTGTTGTACCTTTGCTTAAACGAAATGGGATTTACACAGATGACAGTAAAGAAATGAATGAGATACTGAAGTTCCAATATAACTCAGCTTTTAGTGAGCCGGACGCAGGGGTTATCTCTCAGTCACTAAAAACAACAGACATAACCTCACTCCAAAAAAAGTGGCAGTAAAGCAATTGCAAAGAATTACTGACCGATAGCACTAACGTCCCACATCATAAAAATATCTGAAAGGGTTCTAAGAAGCAAGATCGCCAACCACTTGGATGCCCATCAGTTACACAACCCAGGGCAACATGAGTTTAGAGCAAGTCGCTCCTGCCTCTCAACTGCTGGACCACTATGACATGGTCTTAGATGCACTGGAGGACAAAGAAAATACAGATGTAGTATACACAGACTTTGCGAAAGCCTTCGACAAGTGCGATCACGGTGTAACAGCATACAAAATGCGTGAAAAAAGAATAAGAGGAAAAGTTGGTAGATGAATTTGTAACTTCCTAACAAATAGAACACAAAAAGTAATAGTAAACAAAGAAAAATTAGAAGCGGCTACAGTGAAAACCTCTGTCCCACAAGGCACAGTCCTCTCTCCCATCCTGCTCCTCATCCATATATCTGACATAGAAAGAAATGTAAGCCACAGCACTGTGTCTTCCTTTGCGGATGACATCCGAATTTGCATGACAGTGTCATCCATCGAAGACACTACATATCTCCAAGCGGACATCAACCAAATCTTTAAATGGGCCTCAGAAAACAATATGAAATTCAATGAAGACAAATTTCAATTACTATGCTATGGAAAACTGGAGGAAATTAAAACTGTATCGGAGTATAAAACAAATTCTAACCACACAATAGAACGAAAAACTAATGTAAAGAACCTGGGAGTGATAATGTCAGAGAATCTCACTTTCAAAGGTCACAACAATGTATCTTCCACATCTGCTAGGTAAATAATAGGATGGTTAATGAGAACCTTCAAAACTAGAGATACTATGTCCATGATGATTCTCTTCAAATGGTTGTTCTCTCTAGACTGGAATATTGCTGTACACTAACAGCCCCTTTCAAGGCAGGCGAAATTGCAGATCTTGAGAATATACTGAGAACTTTCACGGTATGTATAAGTACGATTAAGCACCTAAATTACTGGTAACGGCTGAAAATCCTTCATTTGTACTCCCTGGAATGCAGGCGAGAAAGATCCATGAGAATATACACTTGAAAAATTCTAGAGGGACAAGTCCCAAATCTGCACACAAAAACCACTCCCTACGAAAGCAAAAGACTCGGCAGGAGATGCAACATCCCCCCAGTGAAAAGCAGGGGAGCCACGAGTATGTTAAGAGACAACACAACAAGTGTTAGGGGCCCAAGACTGTTCAACTGCCTCCCAGCATACATAAGGGGGATTACCAACAGACCCTTGGCTGTCTTCAAGGAGGAGCTGGACCGGCACCTGAAGTCAGTACCTTGACCAGTCTGGCTGTGGCTTGTATATCTGTTTACGTGCGGCTAGCCGTAACAGCCTGGTTGATCAGGCCCTGATCCACCACAAGGCTTGGTCACGGACCGGGCCGTGTGGGCGTTGACCCCAAAACCCCCCTCCAGCAAGCAAATTTAGGATATTTGCTTAATATTTCTGGTATCTGATTTTCAATAATAAGATATCCTGACATATCACACATATTTTACTATCTCTATAATCCTTAATAAATGGACAATTAACCACAAAGTGTTCATGATAAATGACTATAGCGCTGTCCACATACTTTGCATTTAGTTTGAGCATCATCTGTCTGCCAAACTGCCAGAAGTACTTGTAACCAAGCCTAAGCCTGGCCACTACAACATCAGTCAGTCTGTTCACATTGCAAGTTGCTCCATAAACATACTTATTTATGTGCATGTTATCATAGTGGGTTATAGATCTAAAGTTTCTAACTGCATTTCTATAGCATTCATTTTCATTATTTACTTCTCTACTGATATTATTCCTAATGCTAGACATAGATACACCAAGTTATAGTCCATATTTTCCTCCAGGGTACCTTTTTTTATGGCTAAAATATCAACTTCATCGTGAAGGAGCAATACAGTGTGTGATGGAATCCATAATAATTGAGCATTAATTCCCCTTTACTAGATTTTTGAGTACCTATATCTGGCTTTTCCAATGAGCATGTCAGAGTCATTATGTGAGTCAAGCACCTTTAGTGATGCCACATAATCAGTAATAATCATAGAGTCAGGCTCAGTGTCCTAAGTTAACTTTAGCTCCATTATAATGGCAAATGATTCAGTGTTTAGTGTAGACGCCCAGTTGTTAATTCTTGCCTAACTCAACAAAGTTCCTATCGTTCTTAACTAGGGAGATGGCTGTGATGGACATGTGGGGCAGCGGGCCCCCAGCAGCAACAGCCTGATTGACCAGGAAAACACCAGACGAGCCTGGCCCATGGCCGGGTTCCGGGAGTAGAAAAACTCTCAGAACTTATCAAAGGTACCTTTGATATACCTTTACCTTTGAAGAGTTTCGAGAGTTTATCTACTCTCTGAGCCCGGCCATTGGCCAGGCTTGACTGGTGCTTGCCTGGTCAACCAGGCTGTTGCTGCTGGAGGCCCGCTGCCCCACATATCCATCACAGCCTGGTTGATCTGGCACCTGGTGAATATACTTGTGCATTTTCCTCTTGAAGGCTTCTACACTGGTTCCAGCAGTGTTTCTGATATCTTCTGGTATGATCTTGAATAGTCTGGGACCCCGGATGTTGATACAATGTTCCCTTACTGTCCCCACCGCACCCCTGCTCCTCACTGGGTTTATGTTACACTTCCTCCCATATCTCTCACTCCAGTATGTGGCTAACGCGACGGGCTGGAGTTTTGAGACTATAACCGCGGGTTCAATCCCGGCCGGGGGTATGGTTTATCAATGTATTTATCTTGTATTATATTATTACTAACAGTTAAGCGAGAAATTTCTTCTTGAGCAATTGTTGTTGCAAGTGATTTAAGGGACTACTAGTGATGTTTAGACAAACTAGAAAACAAGCAAAATACGAAAGCGTTATCAAGATGGAATAGAACACAAAATACATAGAGATATAATCTAGAAAGGTAGTAAGATGGGTCTTCATTTTTCTTACAAATTGGGCCCAAAGAATAAAAGACAACGAAATAAAATTAGATGTCATAATGAAAAGTTGATCGTCATGGCACAGTGCTGTCACCAAGATATCCCTCCTCTCATTCCTGACACGCACAGATATATATCTTAGTACTGAATCATAGACGCTACTAGAATTTGTATGAGCGCGACTTTTTTCGAGGAGAGCTTACCAAGCCGATGTAAACCAAGTCTTCTAATGGGTCACAACAAACATTAGGCTGTTCAGAGGGGTATGGGAAAATATCAGATACTCAAGAAATTAAATCAAGAACAGAGTATAAAATATACTCGTACTACCCAGTAGAACAGGAGAAGAATATAAGGCTAATGGGAAGAGCAAAGTCTGAAGAACCTTAAATAAAGGAACATAATTGTTATTACGCCAATTGCAATAAAATGATGGACTGGATAACAAGAATCTTCACAATATGAAATACCAAACAGTAATGATACTCATTACAGCTCTTGTAGTCTCCAGACTGGAATATTGTTGAACATTTAAAGCAGACGAATTTGTGGACCTGGAGAATGTATAGAGGAATTTCACTGCTCGTCAGACACCTAAATTACTTGGAAATTTATAATTCCTCAAACTGCATTCCGTGGAGCACAGACGAAAAAGACGTATCACAATTTACACAAGGATGACGCTAGAGGGACTAGTTACAAATTTGAGTAGAATGACTCGTTACTTAAGTGGCAGACACAACAGACTCTGCAAAATGCTCCTAGTGGAAAGCAGAGGTGTAAATGAAAATAACTCAATAAGTATAACTTGTTCAAGACTTTTCAGCATCTTTCTATCAAAGGAAATTACCGACAACCCCCCCCCCCTTCAGAATGGGACTTGGCATGCTCCTGAGCAGTCGCGTTGTACTACTTTAGTAGGATTGCGAGTAACGAGCACCAACAGTATCGTTGATGAAGCATTCAATAGGGTGGGATGATCTGAGCTCATGTCGTAGGGAACACATGATTCTCAGACCCATATGCAGGCGACCTTCAGGCAACTATTAGCACCTGTTAATTTTATTTTTTCATGCTTTAGCGTCCCCCCATACATACTGAAATACTTGCTAGCGTCCTTGTCTTTCACGAGAGTGTTCAGCCTCCATGTTCTTAATTCTTTCATGTCGAACTGTGTGTTCCCTAAATACAAAGTCGTACAGTCGACGCTATCTAAGAAAAGACTCGGGTGTAGAGCAAGCTTTCACTGTGACATTTTGCTCATATGTAGAACTTTATCAAGTCACTGACTTAGTGAAGATCTACACAGAGAAAAACGTTGTCACAATAAAAGCTTGCTCTATAGTTTGTGTGTTTCAATAATCATTCCCAGTCCACTTTGCTGATATTTGTGTCTTTTTTTCCCTTACACCACTGAATTTATAGATTAAGAGCTGTTAGTGAAGTTACCGTACCTTGGCTCATTTCATGTCTGCCTGGTGCCCATGAACTGCTAGGTGAATCGCAACAACAGGTACAGGTAATGTATCCACTACTACTGAGTTCCAAGTATTTCTCGCGTTTGTTCATACAACCAGTAATATGAGATACAGTTACTCCAGTGTTTCCTTGCAGGGTTTCAAACCTCTGCACTTTTTCAAATTTGAGCCAAATGCCAGATCAGCCAGGCTGTGATGGATATATGAGCCGTGGATCGAGTCATGGCTCACAGACAGGAAGCAGAGAGTGTCCATATATGGGATTAAATCCGAGTGGGGATCTGTAACAAGTGGCGTTCTACAGGGATCAGTCTTGGGCCCGTTGTTGTTCATAATATATATCAATGATATTGATGAGGGAATTACTAGTGAAATGAGCAAATTCGCCGATAACACAAAGACACGTAGGATAATTGATTCAAACGTACATATCAGGGAACTTCAGGAGAATCTAGACAAACTCAATACCTGGTCAGCAAAGTGGCAGATGCAGTTCAATGTAGATAAATGCAAGGTTCTGAAGCTCGGGAGTGTCCATAACCCTAGCACTTATAAGTTAAATAATGTAGAACTTAGCCATACAGATTGTGAAAAGGACTTGGGGGTTATGGTAAGCAGTAACCTTAAACCAAGACAACAATGCCTAAGCGTACATGATAAGGCAAACAGATTACTGGGATTTATATCAAGAAGTGTAAGCAACAGAAGTTCAGAGGTTATATTACAGTTTTATACATCATTAGTAAGGCCTCACCTAGATTATGCAGCCCAGTTCTGGAAATATACACACATATGCAGTTTAATGTGATCCTTTATTGGCAACGTTTCGCCCACATAGTGGGCTTTTTCAAGTCACAAACAGATCTGTTTGAATTGAAAAAGCACATTGTGTGGACGAAACGTTGTCAATAAAGGATCACATTAAACTGCATATGTGTTTATATTTCCATTGTGTCGGTATTTTATACCATTTATTTCCAGCCCAGTTCTGGTCTTCATATTACAGAATAGACTTAAATTCGTTAGAAAACATTCAGCATAGAATGACTAAATTAATACATAGCATTAGAAATCTTCCTTATGAAGAAAGATTGAAGACCCTTAAATTACATTCACTTGTTAGACGAAGAATGAGGAAAGACATGATCGAAGTGTATAAGTGGAAGATGGGTATTAACAAAGGTGATATAGATAAGGTGATAAATTAGACACATGTGCAGCTTAAGACACTTGTGCAACATCTGGTTATCTTTACTGTAGACGTTTCGCCATCCAGTGGCTTTATCAATACAGATTCTTGGACATAATTAGAAAACAGAAGAACTATATAGAAAAGATGAGGTAATCAGTCCCTCAGCCTTGGAGGTGGTGTTTACAACACCGTGGTTGTAGAGATTCTCAATATGGTTCAATATGAAAAGTCAGGACATGCCTGCGGAATGTCACATTCAGGGTTTTAAATTGTTCCAAGTAGATAGAAGTATCGGGAAGGGGGGTGGAGTGGCATTGTATGTCCGAGATCGCTTGAACTGTTGCATAAAAACGGGTATTAAGTCTGAAGTAACACATACAGGGTCTGTTTGGATAGAATTTTCAGAGGGGCATGAAAAATTGATTTTAGGTGTGATATACCGTCCCCCAAACTTAGATAGGGACCAAGGGAGACTACTATGGGAGGAAATTGTTAGGGCCACAAGATACGATAATGTAGTAATTCTAGGAGACTTTAGTCATATTGATTGGAATTTCTTGACTGGGAATTTAGAATCATACGACTTCTTAGAAGTAGTTCAGGATTGTTTTTTGAAGCAGTTTGTGACAGAACCTACAAGGGGTAATAACCTGCTTGACTTAGTTCTGGCAAACCATGAATCCCTTGTTAATAATTTAGAAATTTCAGAGGAACTCGGTGCTAGCGACCACAAATCAATTACATTTAAAATGGTATACAATACCGACAGGTTGGTAGGTAAGACACATAGGCAACAGTTAGGCAACTTTATTCCGAAACGTTTCGCCTACACAGTAGGCTTCTTCAGTCGAATACAGAAAGTAGGCAGGAACAGTAGAGATGTGAAGACGATGTAATCAGTCCATCACCCTTGAAGTCGTAGAATTTGAGGTTGTCAGTCCCTCAGCCTGGAGAAGTTCAGTTCCATAGAATTGTTGGATCTGAGAGGGACATGACCTCTCAGTGGCTACATTCTCACTACTACTACTACTCTGCACCTCTCCTTCTGACAGTATTTAAGTCTCCGCACTGTCGCTTGATCTTCAGATAGTTCCTGACTATGGAACTGAACTTCTCCAGGCTGAGGGACTGACAACCTCAAATTCTACGACTTCAAGGGTGATGGACTGATTACATCGTCTTCACATCTCTACTGTTCCTGCCTACTTTCTGTACTCGACTGAAGAAGCCTACTGTGTAGGCGAAACGTTTCGGAATAAAGTTGCCTAACTGTTGCCTATGTGTCTTACCTACCAATTACATTTAGCATTGAATGGAAGTATGATAGTAGGGATAACTCAGTAACAGTCCCAGATTTTCGCTTAGCAGATTACGATGGGCTTAGAGAACACTTATCTTCTGTTGACTGGGGTAACGAAGAGAGCTATCAATGTGACAGTTTTCTGAACACAATACATGCTGCTCAAAGAGCGTTTATCCCTTATAAAGAAATTAGATCAAATAGAAATGACCCAAAATGGATGAATAATAGGCTGAAATATCTACTAGGGCATAAGAATGGAATTTATAGGCGTATCAAAAGAGGTGAGGGTCATCTTATGAATCAGTATATTGACATTAAGAGGGACATTAAAAAGGGGATAAGAAAAGCTAAAAGGGACTATGAAATTAAAGTTGCTAGGGATTCTAAAACTAACCCAAAAAGTTTTTTCCAGGTATATAGAACAAAAGTTAGAGATAAGATAGGTCCCCTTAAAAATAACTATGGGCACCTTACTGACAAAGAGAATGAAATGTGCTCGATTTTAAATAATTATTTTCTGTCGGTTTTTACACAGGAAGACACTAACAATATTCCAGTAATTAATTTTTATAGTGGGCCAGAAGAAGATAAATTATGTAACATCACAGTCACTAGTGAAATGGTTGTGAAGCAGATAGACTGAAGCAAAATAAGTCGCCGGGTCCTGATGAGGTTTTTTCAAGGGTTCTTAAGGAATGCAAAATGGAACTCTGTGAACCATTAACTAATATTTTTAATTTATCTCTTCAAACAGGTGTAGTATCTGATATGTGGAAGATGGCTAATGTAATTCCTATGTTTAAAACAGGGGACAAGTCGTTACCGTCAAATTACAGCCCAATAAGCCTGACCTCAATTGTAGGCAAATTACTAGAGTCAATTATAGCTGAGATTATAAGAAGCCATCTCGATAAGCATAGCTTGATTAATGATACTCAGCATGGATTCACAAGAGGCCAGTCTTGTCTAACTAATTTATTAACTTTCTTCAGTAAAGCTTTTGAGGCTGTTGACCACGATAAAGAATTTGATATTTACTTAGAATTTAGTAAGGCTTTTGATAGAGTTCCGCACCAAAGACTGTTAAAGAAAGTGGCAGCTCATGGCATTGGGGAAAAAGTGCTCTCGTGGACTGAATTATGGCTCACAGACAGGAAGCAGAGAGTGTCCATAAATGGGGTTAAATCCGAGTGGGGATCTGTAACAAGTGGCGTAATAATGTTGGTAGAATTACCGACAATATGTAAAGTAAAAGGACATTTTCCACAATAAAATGTCACATTAGTTACACTTGTGTCCTTTTACTTTACAACAAGTGGCGTTCCACAGGGATCAGTCTTGGGCCCGTTGTTGTCTTTCTTTTATATATCAATGATCTTGATGAAGGAATTACTAGTGATATGAGCAAATTCGCCGATGACACAAAGATAGGTACGATAATTGATTCAAAAGTAGATGTTAGGGAACTTCAGGAGGATTTAAACAAACTCTATTCTTGGTCAGAAAAGTGGCAGATGCAGTTCAATGTAGATAAATGCAAGGTTCTGAAGCTCGGGAGTGTCCATAACCCTAGCACTTATAAGTTAAATGATGTGTAAAGTAAAAGGACACAAATGCAACTAAAGTGACATTTTATTGTGGCAACGTTTCGCTCTCCAGGAGCTTTATCAGCACGATGCTGTGAACACTAACTCCAAGGCTGAGGGACTGATTACCTCATCTTTTGTATATAGTTCTACTGTCTTCTTATTATGTCCTAGAATCTGTATTGATAAAGCCACTGGATGACGAAACGTCTACAATAAAGATATCCAGATTTTGCACATGTGTCTTAACTTTCATTCAAGAAGTGTAAGCAACAGAAGTCCAGAGGTCATACTGCAGCTTTATACATCATTAGTAAGGCCTCACCTAGATTATGCAGCTCAATTCTGGTCTCCATATTACAGAATGGACATAAATTCGTTAGAAAACATTCAGCGTAGGATGACTAAATTAATACATAGCATTAGAAATCTTCCTTATGAAGAAAGATTGAAGACTCTTAAGTTACATTCATTTGTTAGACGAAGTATGAGGGGAGACCTGATCGAAGTGTAGAAGTGGAAGATAGGTATTGTAAAAGGACACAAGTGCAACTAATGTGACATTTTATTGTGGCAACGTTTCGCTCTCCAGGAGCTTTGTCAAGCCGATACAAACAGTATATGGACACAGAGGGTATATAAAGGCTCAGAGTGAGGTGCAATACTAGTGGTAGTAGTAGTAGTAGTGACAAAAGTTGTAGTAGTAGTAGTAGTAATACAATATGGTAGAGCAATTAATTCGTACATGAGTAAAAGGATATAAAAGTTATTACTTGGGTAACATAAAAATAGGTTGGACAAATATAGACTGGATAGAGAAGGTCTTTTTTAGTGTTCACTCTCTGTAATGTGCTTTGTGTAGTATAACAGGAGGGACTGTGATGGCAGGGCTTACTGTTTTCAGGAGGATTCTTGCTAAGACTTAAGAGATGGTGAAGCTGCCGTTGTTTTGTTTAATTGTATTCGAAACAGCGATCAGTGCTGATTCGAGGCACTTGCGTCTGCGGAAATTAGTTTCTTTGATCACTAATTGGGCGTCCCTGAATTTCATGAGATGACTGGTGGAATTTCGTTGTACACAGGCGTTGTTCAAGTTATCGTTCCTACCGACATATTGAATTACCGACATATTGTCGGTAATTCTACCAACTTTATTACGGTTGTATACCACAGAGGCAGGATGACCTAAAAAGAAAAACGAAAGATTTTTTTTTTAAATTTACTGATTTATACAGAAGGGGTTACTAACCCCTTGCTCCCGGCATTTCAGTCGCCTCTCACGACACGCACGGCTAAGGCAGGAAGAAGTATTTTCCGTTTTCCCATGGAATCATCATGATTTACACATACAGTTTTCTGGAGGGACTGATTATAAATCTGCACACCGAATTCACTCCCTACGAAAGCATGAGGCTCAGCTGAATAGTGCAAAATACCACCATTGCAAAGCTAGGATGGTTCTCTGAGCCATTCATCTACAAATACAGTACACCAAGTGATAAGTAAATACGTTGGGGATCAAGACTTTTCAACATCCTTCCTTCATGCATCAGACGGAATTGCCATTAGATCCATCCCCTAGCTGTCTTCCAGAGGGAACTTGATAAGTTCCTCAAGTCACTTCCTTATCAAGTGGGTGGTAGTGCGAACCAGCTGCAAGGATAAGTAACTAGTCATCTGAAATAACTGCTAGAAAACTGCTAACTTTGTTCCAGTGTTGAAGCACGGATGCAAGTTAAGCGGTGCTTAATTGCATGCATGCATGCATATATGAAGATAGGAGCATAGGCCTGATCTGGGACCGCGTAGCAGTGGCGGTGACCCCGTGCAATCAACTATGGGTAACTTACAGGAATCTACTACAAATAACCTACCTTCTTTTCTAGTTATTCCTTCTGCACGCATTTTTGTATGATACAATATCATGATTAAACCTGTCAAATGTTTTTGCAAATTTTGTGAATATTTTATCCGACAGCATTTTGCTTGTCTTCCATTGAATGCAAAACCATGTCGAAATGCAACGTAGTGCAAGATTATATTTGTTTTTGCCTGAGTTGTTTGTTGGGAAGGTGTCAGTGGGAGCCTCGGAGACGCCAGTCTGCAGTTGCATTCTGCCAGCTGTTTGGTTTATATATGCATTTAAAGTAAGGGAACCAAGACGGGAATGTGTTTCCTTCTCTCATGTCTGTTTTATAGTCATATATGTTAATATATCAAGATTTTGTTTTCGTTTGTTGCTGTGTATGAATAAGGGAATAGTGTTTTGGTAGGAGTTTTGGAATCTGTCGGTGCTAAACTGTACCTTCTTTGTTGTGTTGTATTACAGCTGTTGATTTATATCTCTTGGTCTCGCCTATTAACTCTCATCGACAGACTTCGTGTTATATATATTTCATAAATTTTTACTTGAGCTGTTCTGCGCTGACGCCTTGGTTTCTGTGTTGCTTGTTCCAAATCTATGCTTTCTTACTTCCCTCCATAGCCTATCCACCTCTTTACTTGACTACCTTATTTCTCGTGCCGGGTCTCATTCCCTCTGATTCCTCACTAATTAATCATTATTTCCTCTATTTAGGGCTTATCCCTCTTTCTTACGTCCTCAATAATTAAACTGATTATTTCCTCCATTCTTTCCTCTGCTTCTTTCAAGATTCTTTTAGTGCTACTAATATATCTCCAACTTTCTTCAATTATCATCTCGTTAACTTTTTTCAACTTTCAACTTTTTCAACCTTGTGTCGATTAGACACAAGGCCTGTTGTATATGCGTGTGCGTGTGTGTGTTAGTGTGTGTGTGTGTGTGTGTGTGTGTGTGTGTGTGTGTGTGTGTGTGTGTGTGTGTGTGTGTGTGTGTGTGTGTGTGTGTGTGTGTTTTAGTTACCATTTTGTCCTAGGCACATGTCCATTAGACACTAGGCCTGTTGCACATGCGCGTGAGTGTGTACTCACCTATTTGTATTCACCTATTTGTGGTTGCAGGGGTCGATTCATAGCTCCTGGCCCCGCCTCTTCACTGATTGCTACTAGGTCCTCTCTCTCCCTGCTCCATGAGCTTTATCATACCTCGCCTTAAAACTATGTATGGTTCCCGCCTCCACTACTTCACTTTCTAGGCTATTCCACGGCTTGACTACTCTATGACTGAAGAAATACTTCCTAACATCCCTTTGATTCATCTGAGTCTTCAACTTCCAATTGTGACCTCTTGTGTCTGTGTCCCATCTCTGGAACATCCCGTCTTTGTCCACCTCGTCTATTCTGCGCAGTATTTTATATGTCGTTATCATGTCTCCCCTGACCCTCCTGGCCTCCAGTGTCGTCAGGCCGATTTCCCTCAACCTTTCTTCGTAGGACAATCCCCGTAGCTCTGGGACTAGTCTTGTTGCAAACCTTTGCACTTTCTCTAATTTATTGACGTGCTTGACTAGGTGTGGATTCCAAATTGGTGCTGCATACTCCAGTATGGGCCTGACGTAGATGGTATACAGAGTCTTAAACGAATCCTTACTGAGGTATCGGAACGCTATCCGTAGGTTTGCCAGGCGCCCGTATGCTGCAGCAGTTATCTGATTGATGTGCGCCTCAGGAGATATGCTCGGTGTTATACTCACCCCCAGATCTTTTTCCTTGAGTGAGGTT